>NW_009698611.1:53524-64557 GCF_000703405.1 Apaloderma vittatum | reverse complement strand
TTCCTGCTGTATTGATGGTTGTTTCCAACACAAATTTGGACGAACCCCAGTTGAGTGGTGACTTTTTGGTGATGTTAAAAATTAAACAAATGTATCTTTTTAAGGACAACTCCTGGAAGTCAAAACAGTATTTATTGTAGCTCTGTATAATGAACTATGTGGATTTCAGTGACATTATTTTTGTCTTGACACTGCTTATGATGGAAAGACAGTAAATACCCAATGTTTTTTCAATATAGACCTAAGAGGTGTTTGAATGAAATATACTAAGCAAGCTCACTGCCTTTCTCAGACATTTGTTTTCCATTTGCCTTAAAAAAAAAAAAAAAAGGAAATGTAATTCTTTGCTTAGTATTTTTTCTATTTTATTTAAATACTTGCACCAAATCCAGATGACTTCCTCTCTTAGGTAAAAGTTTTCATTTATTAAAGACAAAAGTGTATGAAGAATTTTATTTTCCATTTGACAGTTTAGTCCAATTTTCATAAGCTGAGAACACTTGCCGAATGTTTTACTTATGTAAAACCAAATTAAAGGATAAATTCAATATGCATTCCACTTTGCTCCATGGAAGACTCTGGAAAGCTGTGGAAGCCCAAGGTAGCTTTTACTGAATTTGTCCTTGGGAAATCACGTATTCCAAGACAAAAAAAAATACTGAGGGAGGATAAATTTCATATCATTAAAGTTGCAAAGTTGTTAGTCATCTTGCAAGGGATTTTGTATCGAGCTGGTTATTTTTTCAGTCTTCCAGTCTGGATTGGTTTTTTATTTTCTTTTTCTCTACAGATATTTGCCTGGCCAGAAAACTGGTTATTAATAAAAATGAACTCCAGCTACTGAATTTTAACAGCAGAGAGACTACTTGCAACTTCAGTCTGACTTCACTCTCCAAAATAAACCAAAATAAAATATTTGCAGCACAAAGCGACTGTGGACAGCAAGATTCACTTAACTACAGCTGCTGGAGGAGCCAAATCCTGCTCTCTGAGGCACAAGTTTTTCTTTTTTTTCTTTTTTTGCCATAGCTTCATCCTGCCCATCACACTTCCAGGGGTAAGTGCTAGCCTTGTTGTGATCCTACTGGAGAAACAGCCCTTACTGGAATAAAAAAAACTACTCAGATTCCTATCAAATCTTAACTCCCAAAGCAAGGAATTTGGGGTGGTGATCCGACAAGAACTGGGTATTTCCTGATGAGCACTATCGTCAGCCAAGGAGCATCAGCGTTACATCGACTCAGTTGCATAAACACATTTTTGTCTAAGTGGAAGGTAATGGCTCATTTATCTAATTTTATCTTCAAGCAATAAATTGAAGAATAGTTACTCTAGACGGCTCTGCTCATCACAGATTTATAGCTGTGACAGCTAACCCTCAAAATTAACAGAGGAAATTTTATTTTCTCAGTCATTGCTTGTAGAACTATGAAGTCTGATAGTATCATAATTAGTAGAAGGGGAGTAGAGAAAATAAAGTTTGGCAATAGAAAAGGAAAAGATTTAAAGTAAATGTCTGATAACCAGACACAGAAATAACGAGTGGGATGGTAATTAGGAGTTTGCAACACAGCTTTTTCAGGGAAAACACTGAATGCAGGATTTGTGTACAAGCATTTAAATGTCCTGGTCAATGAAACAGGCTGATACATCCACCTGATTTATCCCAGGTGAGGAGAAAGTCTATTTCTCAGTCATTTCTAACACCTAGCCTCATACAGTTTCTTTGCCTTTATCCCTAAGTGTCAAATGGGTGGTGGCTGCAGGGAGAATAGGGACAGATCTGGAAACACAGATGCTATGTGACAAAAAAAAGAAACTCAAATAGGGAAGAGAAGATTTAAGAAAGATGTAGTTAGGCAGAAGGAAAACCAATCAAGCCCTGCTTGCTTTTGATAGCCAATAACATAAACATGCTTAAAATAAAATGGCAATGAGAGTGCAGAATGCTGCGAAAAAAAGTTACATCTTTAATCCGACCCAGGTCCTGTAAGAAGTAATTTTTAAAGTTCTTAGTACTTCCTTAAATTTTTTCTTTACAAATGTGGCTACTGTGCAGAAACTCATGCAGAAAGAATAATTAAGTGAAGGAACTAGCACATTAAGCTGTATTCAAAGCAAACAGTAACAACTCACAGCAAACCTGCAGAAACATCACTCGATAATTTATAGCCAATGTGTGTTTACTATGGAAAAACTGCTTCTGGAGCCTGAGAAATCTGTTTCTCTCTGCATAAGCGGTGCTCTGCATTAGGTGGTTCTAGACAAAATGTCCTCAAAGCTGTCAGCACAGCCCCTGGAAGAGCAAAATCCTGGGATAAAGGGTTATTGAGGAGGTGCGGAGCCCATATATCACCTGCAAGTAGAGTCGGGAGAGGGGACTGCAAAACACCTCCATGGCCCAAGGTTGCTCAATCAGAGAGATCCAAGATGCAAGTTAGGGAGAATTTGGGCTACTTTCCCTTGCAATGAAAAACTGACGAAGACCGAGGAAGCCTGAGATTAGGATGGGATATGCAAAAACACCGTTTTGATCCAGGTTTTCTCTTTCTCCAAATGTCTACCACATGAGTTTTAAATGAATAAGGGCTGTAGGATTTGGCCCTTCAAAGATTAAATGATTAGATGATAGAGTCATTTTTTGCCTAGGCACATTTGTAAGAAATCATAATTTCCCTCAAAGAATCATTAACCAGAAGGACATCAAAATTAGTTACAGAAACAACCATATTTGGCTTGATCTTTGGCTGTTGTAAATCACTATAATCTGAATCCCTTCAAAGACAATTATGCCAGTTTGCAGTACAGAGAATCTGTTTTATTGCACTTAAACTCTGCCCAACATCTTGACATTCTATGTTAGTTTAGTGTTTATTCTCCGACGTTAAAAAGAGTCAAACACACACCTTTCATCCTCTCTCAGCAAATTGCGTGTGATTTCTCCTTGGTTAAAACTATCAGCTGCAACCGGCCACAGCGAGGTTGTCCAGCTGCTTAGGAGCCCATTTAAATATGAATTGAAACAAGAGTGTTTCATGGAAATTTGGACACTCCTGGCTCTCG
Source organism: Apaloderma vittatum (assembly GCF_000703405.1). Taxonomy (NCBI): domain Eukaryota; kingdom Metazoa; phylum Chordata; class Aves; order Trogoniformes; family Trogonidae; genus Apaloderma; species Apaloderma vittatum. The sequence continues at coordinate 61,494 of NW_009698611.1, read as the reverse complement.
CTGGCTTTGTCCGCCTGTAGATTGTTTGTCCCTCCTTTCAGTTCAATAGCTTCTTTCAAATTATAACAAACAAGTATGTTGGGGAATACCACGAAACAGCTCCAAAGATGTAGGGCTCTTTTATATTCCTGGGCATGTCACTTGCTAACAGCCCCAAAGCCTGCTCCTGCAAACTGGAACAAGGCGAGCGTCGACAAAAATTCCCCTGCTCCCTAGGAAACAAGTGAACAAACCAACCCACCCCTCTAAACAAAGAGCAAAAAATATTTTCTCAATTAGGCAGCTGAGAAAAATGTCCAGGACCTGGCAAGCCTTATTCATGTGTGTGCCTTGCTTTTCTCACAAGTCTGGCTCATCTCAAATTATTTCCGTCAAGACGAATGGCCAAGAATTGGTTCTTGATCTTCCACGCAAAAATAAGGTACAAAGTAAATCAGATAAACTCTGCTGTAGGAGTGTAAATTAATGATGATTTCATAGCAGACCCTCTCAACTTGCGCAAGATGAATTGTCACATTAGAATAAACGTCTAAATTGGGCTCTGGAACTTGTTCTAAAGCTTGGATTTTTGTGGATACATTTATTTCTCACAAATTTTACTAACAGAAGTTTCCACTCTAAATTCAAATACACTAATTAGTGCTGGATTTGATCAGATTCCAGTCTCTGGAAACAAGCAGCCGCGCAGTGGAATTATTACTATTACTAGTATTGCTACTATTATCAGCATTATTATTTTTGTACCTACACGCTGTGATTCTGCTTGATTTATTTTTGGGGGGGGCAAAAAAACCTGCAGATATGATGTCCACTTTTATAAGTTTTAAAAACTTGCTGATACCATAAAAGAGCAAATTCTCATACTTTTTACCCCAAATTCTTCTGTTTACTGCTAAATGGTATGGCATTTTGTCCCAGACTCAGACGTGACCTCTGTGATCCAGAATTTTACCCTTTCTTAACATACCTACACAGAAAGCAGTTTTCTCTAATAAACTCAGAAAATGGCAATGAGAATTACTGCATGTCCAGAGCATGTTTTGAGCCTTTTTACTTTCCCTGATGGTCACGGACTCACAGCATGGGGAAGTTTATTTCTTAAATGTCATCGCTTTTGTCACTTTAAGTTCTATTAAGATTGCTTATTGACTTTATGTATAATTAATGGCTTCCAAAGTCCTACATTTTTACACGTGATAAATCTTGGTGCTGAGAAACCAACAAATTTCTGTTGTTTACTGCCCTTCCCTCTTCCCCACCCAGGAGTAGCAGAAGTCACTTGAACTAAAGCCCTACGGCTTCTTCCATAAACGTGTCTGGATGTTTCTCACTTAGGTTGACGTGACAATTATTAGAACTGGCACATATAAACACAAAAAGCAAGAGGCATTAACAGGTCTATTCACCAAGGGTTCTGCACCCTTTCCATGAAAAAAAACTTAAATAAAAGTAACATGCCTAAATTGTGTAAATGTCAAGGTTTTCTCATTCATTAATTCCCCTCTCTTTGATGTGCAATGCTCCTGACTCTGTCTCTGCTCAACGGAGAAGTGCTGGACTGAGAAAAAGCAAATCATCCTGGCACATTCACCAGCTCACAAAGGATGCAGGCTTGGACTATGATCCAAAAATGCACTTATGTGCATTGCACTTACGACGAAGCGTTTGTTCGGAGCTCATTTCGCTCCACCCCCGAGGGGACTGACAGCCGTAGTGTTCACCACATGGGCCAGGGAACAGCTCCACATCATCCTCCCGGTGCCACGCAGTCACGACTCACCCTGCCTGAATGAAAAGCACAGAAAACAGTGCAGAGAAAAGTTTGGGGTTTTTTTCCTATCTTTGGACAGTGCCAGAGAGAATCTACCCCTGAGAAAAGGAATCATCTTGGGGCACAGCATGTATCCACAGAGGGGATCGAAGTCTTCGTGGTGTCTCCTGACCATCAGTAAGCTCTACCCTTCTGGAAGTAAGAGTATCCCATAAAAGGTGAGCATGGGCTTACTGTGTAATGCATTTCTAAGTGCAGATGTCATCCTCTGCCAGCACTTTGGGCCATGGCAAAACCAGGGGACGAAGGGGAGCTCCTGGGAGTCCAGACTGGACCAGAACCACCCCCGTTGGCTTTGACCTGCAGACCAGCAGCTTCCAGCTGTCAGTGGAGATGCAGGCATCCTCTGCCTTTTAGAGAGAGTTGCTGAGCTCTCTTATCCATGAAATGAAAGGGCACATTTAATTTGTGAATGGCCTCTTTCTTTAGTGGAATACATTTTCTGTATAAAAAATAATGTCTTTATGTATTAGAAAAAATACCTGATGCTTTCAATCCCTCAAGTAAGTCCATACAGACACAACAGAAACTAAGTCCCTTCTGTGCTTAATGCCTCCTTGTGCATCCTCTCTTTAAATCCATCCAAAATTACTGCAATGAATTCATCAGGCTTATACGACAGCACCCACTTTAGTAAGAGATGTGGAGAAAGAGAGGAAAAACCCAACCCATGGCAGATTTCAGTGCACATTGCCGGGCTGCACAAAAAAAAAAAATACAAACCACAACCACACCACACAAAAAGGAAACGAAACACCCTAACAAACATACCACTGTCATGGCATGAACTTATTTTCTTCCTCCTGCCTTCCCTCAAGTCACATCACCGGCGCAGGAGGGCTGGCACAGATGGCACATGCGGAACGCGCCAGCTGTCGGGCGTCGGGACACAGGTGCCGATGCTCGCGCTCGCTGCTCAATGGAAGCCAGAGCTCCAGGAGCCAGCCTCTGCGAAAAGAAAAGGGACATCATCCACCCCGACATTTCTCAGGGTTTCAGATCGAGTGACGAACGTGCATAGAATAAAGGATTTCGAGGCAAAAATGGTTCTGCGTGATGCTTAAGATTGATATTTCGTTGCAGCAAATAGACAATATATCATTACAGACATTATTATGCATACATAATATACAGCTTCATCCATAAGACAATTAGAGAACAAAGCACCGGTTATTCAAACCTTTGTTTTAATCCGAATATCTAATATATCTCAAATGGTACAGGCAACTGACCACACAGACCTTTTATGAGAGTGAAGTATAGAAATAGGAAAGTGAGAATCCAAGATTCATCACCACTTTGAATTAGCATCATCTCAATTGTACAGTGATTTGAAAGTTATTGATGTTTATTTTCAAATCCATACCTCTATAGATTGGAGGTAAGTCGCTGCGGGCTGTATACATCAGGTGAATGGCAGGAATGATGACATCAATAAGCAGTTACCGCCAATGATGTAATGCCAGTATTAGAGTTTCCCATTTTCTTTTAGCATGAGAAAGCGCTATCGACAGCTATTCTCAAACACTGTGCTGCTGAGATGTCAAACATGCTCATCGATTAGTAATAGAGAGTTGTAGAAAAGCCCTTACACCCTTCATCAGCAGTCTCTATTAGTAGCCCAGCCCTTGACTTTTGGACAGCGTGAGAACACGTCGGCTCCACGGGAATAAGAAAAGCAGGAGTTAAGAGCAGGACCCAGCTGGAAGCTAGGGAGTTGCAAGGTGCCTCAGCTTAGTGCTGGCAGGGAGATCCAGGGCTCTGGCTGCTCAGGTCTGCCAAACAGTAAGAGCAGGGGACAGGGAAGGCAGACAAGAGGAAAATAAGGTGCTGGTGGAGTGGCAACTTCGCAGCAAATTGCCGTCAAGGAGGAGAAAGGGGGAACATGGGGCAGGTGATGCAGATTAAGTGGCCTGATTCTTCTTACGTTTCTCATAAATAGCGGGATGTCAGCTGAACGCTGAGGATGCTCTGCAGTTTCATGGGGGCTATAGGATTTTTCTTGGCTTCCCTATACTGCCTTTCAATCACAAATCAGTGTTTGTGCATTTTTTTTTCAACTTGCATACTTCAAAGTTCTTTCTCATGGAGGAATGAAATACCCGAAGTTATAGAAGGCAGTACTAAGGGTATCACAGCAAGAGCACGTACTCGATGGCTTCTAATTTCTCAAATAGTTGATTTGTTCCAGGCTGTTTATCTCTTCAAGGCTGAATACGTGTATGCAGATACAGATACATTTACCAATTCAGGCAACCTTGAGAACCAGTCTAAAAAAAAAAAAAAAGAATAAATAAAAGCTGTGAAATGTAGAAGAAAATGCACCACTCCCTGCTTTCTCTCAGCAGATCCCATTTCAACTCAACAGGGGTGCAGGGGCAAGAGAAGTCTGAACCCTTCCTCTCTGCTCCTTGCAAGACCGAACATCGCGGTACCTCCTGATGTGAGACTGGACCTCCACAACAAAACCAACAAAGCCACCATGAGCAGGACTTTGCGATTTTTAAATTGGATTTTTTTTGGAGGAGGTGAATAGTGAACCATCACTTCACAGAATCTGAGAAGGATAAAGGTGCTGAAAACTCATTGCCTCATGCCACCCAGATACAACCGCATTAATATCACAAAAAATAACAGCGTGTCTCCAACTTGCAGGGTTGCTACGTTAGAAGGAGGAGCGCAGCCTGTAACACCAAAACACAGCCCAATCGCATGCTTCACGCAGTCTCTCTTGGCTGCTCGATGCAATACCTTCTTTGTTTCCTCCTAGCAGAGCTATTTATATCGCACACTGAACTGAAAGGCAAGCTTCCAAAGGTTTGCATTTTAGGGTTAGTTTGGGCAAGTACCCAAACCTCTGGATGCTAAACTCTCCAAACCACCGGGGTTTGCAGAATTAGGCTAGGAATCACACACAAATGGGCTTTCTCCAAAACAATTTTTGCACTCCATTTGTAACTGAACCACTCTCTTGACATGTTTTTATATTTTCCTATCAGGATCTAATGAGGATATGAAAGGATTGAATATTAAGCAAGAGAAAAAACATAAGTAAACGTTGCCTAACTTGGTTGGAAATACAGTGCAAGAAATTACATTTCCTCACACTGAGGTGAAGGGAATCCGTCCTTCACTTGGGATTACAGTATTGGATCTGGTGGCGAGCTATCAAAAATAGATTTAATTTTAATTAAAGAGATTATAGAAGTATTAATATAGGGAGGGCATCCTCCTGGAAAGAAGAGAAAGGAGAGCTAAGCCAAAAGAAATGTCAAGGACTTTGTGTTCTAGGGTCTTCTGTGCTCTACAAGCTCAGAGGTGCTCTGAGGTCCCACCGGGGCAAAGCACACCCTGTCCCGATGGGAGAGGACTTGGCCAGGACACCAGCGAGGCCTGAGATCCCATTTCCAGTTTATTTTTGAGGCTTGAAGACCTGATACTCCTCTTGGACCAATCCATCTTCATCGACGGAGCAGGGAAAGTGATTTTTGCCAGCGGGGACCAGGTCCTCTAACGCTCAACTGCGCAGTGCTGCTGCTGAATTCGGTGCCACGGGCCACCTGTGCCAAGTGACCATCAAGCCAACGGGCTAGCAGCCCAGCTCCGCAGCAGGCACGTTCCCAGGGTCTCTGGCTTGTGTGTGTTAGACAGCAATTTGATGAAGATGACGCAGCGCTGGGTTCCTGACCATGCAGAGCCCTTGCAGGAATCCCATAAAAAGAGGCAAACAACCTTCTGGCACAACAAAAAAACTGGAAAAAAAAAAGAATAATCTGAGGTTAAAATATTGCTCAGGCTCTATAATGCTGAAATATTTGTGTTTCTGAAAATCACCCACAAAATATGTTCCGAAAGCAAAGATCAAATTCTTTAAAAAAAATAGTAATTAGTGAAATATTCTGGAAAACTATTATGACTTGTTCCCCTACTGTTTTTTTCCTTCAAATTGGGCTTTTTATTGAAGCACACCCTTGCCTGTGAATGGTTCCCTTTTGAATGAATCAGGATTTTCCCCAAGCAAATTTTTCATTTGCCAATCATCTCTATCTTGAAAGACGAGGAAGAGCTAACATAGAGCGACCTTAGATGCTGATGCATCTGTAGATCCAAAGATGTCCCTTCAGCCTGTGATTTGCCCAGCACGCAGCTGTAAACCAGTTGCTTTTTTTTCTTCCACCAGTGTCTTTCATTTGTGCTTCATCTCCCAAAACCCTCTATTTTCCTGCCTGTTCCAAAGACCTAGATGCAAGAATTCTGAGTTGCAACCCTTAGAGAAGATGCAGAAGTACATGTAAGGCCACTGCATCCATCCTCCTTATTAAAGATGATGTCCCATTTTATATATTTAGCCCTGATTTAGTTAACATTTCAAGTGAGAGACAAAATGCTTCACATCTACTTGAATAATAGATACAACCAGAACAATATCCAGCAATACGGAATTATGTTGCTTTGTAATCAAACTCTCTATTGCTTCCTTCTTTTAAATTACAGATGATCTGTGTCATCCCATTATGTCACTCAGAAATGCAGCAATCATACAAAAAAAAAAACAGAAAAAATCCTAAGAAACATCTTGTAATATTCATGCAGTAATGCTGTGTCTTTTTAAAGTTTCACTCACTGTATATTTTAAAGCACTTTTCCCAATGCCCTTGCTACCTAATTTGTAAAACAAATCCACAGCCCCCAACAAATCTGAAGGTGGACATATGTGTCCTTGCCTAGTTACTAATGTCCACTATTCCCGTGTAGTACAGTGGTTTATCAGTTTGCTCCTTTAAAGAATTTGACAGGAGGGGTTTTTTTGCCTTTGGCAATCCAGTTGCAGCCTCATTCTACATCTGTTTTGATTGTCAACCTAATTCTGAGAGCAGTCAAAAACCCAGTCAGATCTCCCTTCGATATCTTGGCAGGTTATGGCTTATTTAGGCTACGAGAATCTCTCCTGGAACAGTCTCCAAACACACCGCGGGTCGAGTATAAACCCCTCGGTGCTCGCGGCACTTTTGTGCGGACAATTAGCGAAACGCCTCGTCGAGCAAAGATGCAAAGACCAATTTGTAGCACCTTCGTCCCGCACGAAGTTTTCTTCCTGAGCCTGCCTGTCTCCCTGCCCGAGCTGCACGTGGGCTGAGCTCTCCTCCAGCTGCAGCGGCGGCGGCAGCAAGGTGAAGCGCGGGAGCTCTTCGGGGAGGGGAGAGCAAATTAAAGCTCACTGCAGGAAAGTTGTGCCCCTGGCACTCTGCTCATGCAACAGCTGCAGATACAACAACTATCATCTGACATTCTGACATATACGTTGAGCAAAGCAGCAAGCGAGCCAATGCCGACACAATATCGCGCAGGGCTCCAAGTCCCAGCCTTGAGCAAAACAGGTGTATGACATCCTGTTGCTAGTCTTCAGAGGTTATGGGTACGAGGAGAGACATCTGAGAGAGGAGCAGATGAAAATAACAAAGAAGGTTAAGGCTCGGGTTGACAAGCTCATTGATAATATTTTAGATGGAACAGACCCGCGCGTCGCCTACAAATTGCTCCTAATGTCTCTCGTAGACTGCAGGCCACAGTCAAAGTGAAAATGGGCTCATTCATTACTTGAGGCGAGCAAATTTCTGCAAAAAGGAGCCGCCACAACCCAGAAGACTCCAGATGTCCTCCGGGGCCAAGGTTGCAAAGCTGCCTTGGTGCCAAAAGAACAGCATTATGTTGTGTAGCCACGGCCTTCATGCTTAGATGTAAATAAACGGGAGCAATGAAATCCTTTAGTAAATATTTTTGAATTTGGTGGAAAATCCTGTTGCAGCATTTTGCTTTTTAATGTTCTGAGACTAATTGATTATCTAATAGGAGGCAAGGACATTGCCAGGAAAGACATTACTCCTGCGTTAGCATCCAGTACACAGCTCTTTGTGAAATTTAGCTGGAAAAAAACCAACCATATTTTGATCAAGATTTTTAATTCCAATCTTCTAAAATTTTACGGTTTAGACGTTATGACCCAGAAGCAGAACATCAGCCGCCATTCCTCAAAGTTCATTTCTTCAAGTTACATAGCTCCCTAGGCTAATCAGCTTTTACTAAGTCACCATATTTTGGGGAAAGAGAACACGTGTTAAAGTGAGGCCATGTCTTCATA
>NW_009698611.1:49137-53493 GCF_000703405.1 Apaloderma vittatum | reverse complement strand
GGAAGAGCACTGTTGGATATTAAAGTTAGCATCTGCTATTGTCTGGTTAACAATTGGCAATTACCATTAGTTTCCACTGTGGCTGATGGAGTCACAGATGGCTGATTGAGTCAAATAAGTGCACTTATTCCTATTGAGGGGTATGCTATAGCAGGAAAATAGTTTCGCTAACATTATGGGCGATCCAGGCAAAAAGTCACGAGGCATCATTTTCAGTTTGCCTGGTCTACTTGAGACCTGTGCATTTTAATCCTGAAAGATGCTGCAAAAACTCAAAAACTGGATATTCAACTGCAATGAGGGGTTAACACACAGCATAGCGAAAATCAGTTTAGAGTGACCTGCAGAAGTATCGCTATCGTTACAGGTAAAGCTGCTGGGAAAAATTTGGATTGCTTCTTTACTTTTTTAATAAAATTGGCTGGCTCTGCAGTACATTAAAAACATTTCAGTAATCACAATTTATCATCTTTAGTGGAAAATCTTAGCCACTCAGTTTGCATGTCCTTAATTAGAGATTTAATAAGTAGACAACTGTTTAAACACAGCCATTTTGCCCATTAATATCATGTAGCTTGGTTTGATTTAGCACCTATAACTGCTAATATATTGTGCCATTTGGTAATGGGACTTTTATGCTTTTAATAATTCCGTATTTTGGAAGTATTAAATTAAAACGGCCCCATTGCATCTGCATACTGATTTCTGTGTTTCTGATACCTTGTCCCCGTTGGCTGTTGTGTGGTTCCCCTCCTGCCTGACCACATCTCGGGCATTTTCACTGTTGTCGTGGCTCGATGGCGCGAGGCAAGGACTCTGCAGTGGGTTGTCCTTCCCAGGGGCACCATCCCCACCTTGCCCCACTCAGAACTTCTTCTACACCCACTCGAGACCTAAAAAACCCTCCAAGATATTTAAAGATGTCTCACGGCAGTGCAAACGAGAGCCAGGCACCTCTAACAGCTTGGTTTACCTCGGTGATGGATACGAATGCCCACGGTGGCGGCGTCGCTCCCGTTAGGGTGAGAGCCAAGTCTTGCCAACCTTCCGCGTGTCAATCACAAGCTCTGCAGTTTTACATCTCACGCTTATCCGCCCTGAAACAACACTTTGAGGATTACGATCGCTTTCCTTGAGCAAGCAGAGAGAGGATCGCCCGAGCTGGGAACAACTGCCGAGTGCACAGACCCGCCAAACCGGGCTGAGCCCGCTGACCGGCTCTCCACCATCTCAGGGTCCTTTGGGTCAGGCTCTGAGTAAAAACCCAAGAGTGTTTGGCTTAGAAAAAAAAATTTCTTAATTTTCCAGACTGCTTACATCCTCAGAGACACCAGGCATTATTGGATGTGAAGATAAGGTGGCCTGGAAATAGAAACCAAAACTGGTGAAATCCATTTTTCTCAATCTTAATTTTCGGCATGTTTTTAAAAAACACCTTTGCCAATCAGTTCTTAAAAAGCAGCATTATTATTTTCTGCTGAATGCTAGCCAGAGCGTGTTTAAAGCAGGAATTGTCTGGAAGGGGCCAGAGATGGAGGGAGGATGGGGGTAAGGAAACAGGCGCATCATGCCGATGGCCGGGGCTCATGAGAAATGAACCTGGTGCTCTTAGCTCAGCGCCTGGGCTTGTTGCAGCACAAAACTGCCCCAGTTTGGCAGAGAGCTCAATGTTTGCTCACGAGAGCGAGCGCGGAGCTCGACCGAGTGGATTTCCTCAGCCGCCGGCACCCTGCCCTCCGTCGCCGTGCCCCTTCCCACCGCACTTCATGCGTTACAACAAAAAAAGGGGGGGTAAAAAGCAACCAAAAAGCAGGCTCGCGGACGAGCTATGCCTCACATTTCTGAGGGCTGCTGCCAAGCTAACACACAGATGATTTTTCTTGGCATCTTTATTTTTCGATGATGTTTTGTCAACGCTTAGCATTAAGCTGAAATATTGTTTGCCAGGGATCACTGCCCATCAGGTGCTTTATTACAGATGAAATTAGATTTCTTTACAGTTGCACTGGAAGAGGAGAGAGAGATAATGTGAATAGCTTTTTAAAACTGACAGTCATTTCAGCAAAGTGGGAAAAAACACCTCCTCCCCTCAGTCAAAACCCGCTTCCCTCCTCCTTCCCAAATTAAAACTACATTTAAAAGAAAAAAAAGAAAAAATATTTTGCAGCAAAATTTACTTATAATACTGGGAATATATTTTTTTCCAGCGTGGATATTTTTATTCCTACACATTTAAATATCAGTTTCCTTGTTTTCACTTAAGAGGGCAATAGTCAAAATCCCACAGCTGTTCGCAAGGCGATATTCCCAAGGAATATCTTCCCCAGAGGGAAGAAACAAACAAACAAACAAACAAGAAAAACCAACCCAAAACAACCCTAAAGGTAAGTTTTGGAAACATTTTGTGCCAAGAAGACAAAGCACGTTGCTGCAGCGGCACCCGGGGCTGGCAGCTTTCCACGGCACTGCAGCCCCGGTGCTCTGCGGCGGCTGGGGGTTGCTGCGCACGTTTCTTCTGCATGGAGAAGGCACAATAAAAATTAAAAAAAAAAAAAAACAAAAAGCAAACAAAAAACAAGCTGATATTGGCTCTTACACAAAACACGTTAACTTTAGGAGATGACAGGCAGCTTCACAACAAGCGTACGCTTTCAAAAGGGGAGATTTGTTTTCAAAGGAAACTCCTTTTTCACGTTTCTCACGTCTGAAGTCGTTTCAAAAGGTTTTGGTGAGATCTTGGGTTGCTTTTTTTTTCAGGGGGGAGGAAGGTGGGAGGGGTTGTTTTTGGCCTCCGCTCCACTAAAGAAGCCTGAATTTTGCACCTGCATAATTCTAAAGGCAGAGGCTAGATAAAGCTGTAAATTGTTTAACAGCCAATCTGGAGAAGGAGCAGCGCTCAAAAAAACATAATACCTCTGGAAGGCTGGAGGCAAGATTCATTTAAACAGTTTTCACTGTCATCGATGTCACCAATTTGAAGCTTGTCTTGTTTACCGGATGAAGGTTTCACACTGTGTCAATGTTCTGCCAGGATTCGGCATTAAAATGAGCAGTTAGTACAAGTCAGCCATAAACATGGCAGATCTGTTAGACTGGCAGAAGCCACCGCGAGCTCCCTGGTGCAGCTTTTAAGCACTTGGCATGCTGCTAGCTCAAACTGGAGAGGGGGCTGCGTGCATCATTTGGGCCTGAGTGCAATGCACTTGAAATAATTACTTTAATCAGCAAAAGTTAATTACTTTAAATCATAAATTAATGGCGGAGCATTTGGCAGAGCCTGATGTGTGTGGCGAAGCTGTCAAGCAAAAATCACAGGTGAACCGGCGACCCCTTCTCAATATCAACTGGATGAAAGGAAGGAGCTCACCTACTGTGCGTGCCACTTCTGCCGCATTAAAGGGAACTCTTTGTAACAGGAGAACAGCCACCTTAAACTGTCACCTATAAAAAAGGGACTATAAACAAGCAGATTGCTGCTAAGCAGGTGCTGCTGGAGGAGTTGGCCCTTGATAATAATAAGATCTTAAAATGGCATCTGCCTTTATTTTATAGCACAATTGGAAAGATGGTTAAAAGTAATAAACCCAGCTGATATGTTTTATGAGTTAGCAGTTAGCAGTGTTTGCGGGGGATGAATCGAAGATTTGGGGGAGAAGGGGGGAGTGCAGAAGACGGGGAGCAGCGTGCTTAAAGGAAAAGGGGTTTCCACCCGAGAGCAGACGACGCACATTGCCGTCCCCCAGCCCCACACTCTTTAGGTTGCATTTCTTATTTCACCTGGCAGGCGACTGAGCGTTCAGGGCAGCACCACGGAAGAGGAAAACCCTTTTTGTACGAATGCATCCTTGGGATGCATTCACCTTAAGGAAGAGCTTGCGTTTGGCTTCGCCGTGCTTTACGTCACTGCTCGGGGAGACGATGCGCGTTTTATCGGAAAGCATCTGGCGGATTAACCCATAAAGAAGTTTCAGCTTGAAACGAGCAACTTTCAAAAGTTGCGAAAGCAAATGGAAAGATAAGGCGAAACTCCACAACTCGTGATGCCCAGCTCTGAGAATGAACATAGGAGTGATTTCTGAAAGGCGAACGGGGAGCAGAGAACATTTGAGAAATAGGGAAGTCTCTAAAAATAACTTCGGAATTTGGGAAATTATTATAAGGCTAGATCACTAAAAATAAATAACATTTGGTTTCATTTGGAGGAACACAAGGATGTTTTGCTCTAAGGTCATAAACATATTGATGGCTAAGGCCATCTATAGATTTGGCATGCACGTTAAATATTAATATATATGCTAACGTATACTCCACATTTAATTCATTCTATAAATTAATTTTAATTACAGACTGAGATTT
>NW_009698611.1:45952-49106 GCF_000703405.1 Apaloderma vittatum | reverse complement strand
GAAAGAGCCTTGGGTACCTCTGTAGTCTTGATTTTTTTCAAGATAATCCAGCAGCTCCAGACTCACAACATGAGCATGTTAAGTGAAGGTAACGACTCTCTGCCATGGTCTGCTCGGAGGTTGTCTTCATCACCTAAGGAGAAAACAAAGGTGAAAAAGTGTTACAGGCTGCATTCAATACTGCAATTTTTTTCTGCAAAATGCAATGGTGTCATTTTATTTTTTGTCCACTGGTACCTAGGAAAACACTCTCATCTCCTACCCAACCTCTCGCCCCATAAAGAGCCGCTGAAAGGGAAGAGATACTTGAGGTGCGTCCTTAGGTGCCAATCCATCTGGTCAGTAGCACTCCTGATGACATGGGACTAGGAGAAAACCCCAGGGGAGATGGCTCAAGCCCCCCAGCCATCCCTCCCATCGCAGATCCCTCACCCACCGCTCCTTGGAGGTGTCCCAAGGGGTTGGGCTTGGGACTCGCGGTGTGGAGCAGCACCTGAAGCCAGACGGAGGTACTGCAGCCTCACCATCCTCCATCCCGCTGCTTCGGCTTCGGTGCATTTTAAAATACTGAGTTTTTCTGACTTTTTTGTTTGGCCGGGAGTGGTAGCTGCCTCAGTTCGTGCAGTGCTGCTGTTCTACCTCTTTCTGACGGCTCTTAACAATCCGAAAATGCTGATATCCCAACGGTTGCAGCTGCTTTCCCCCCCGCAAAAAACACTATGTTTTTGGTCTACAGACTCCAGTGCAGAGGGGCAACTGTAGGAAACTTCTGTTGCCCACAGCACTGCAGGAAACTCTCGATTTAAGCTGTGCTAAGGTTTGCTTGTAGCTCAATAATTCAAAAGTGTTCAAATGAGCTCCACATTGACAGCATTATTGGTTCCCCTCCTAATCTTACAAAACACACTAAACTGTAGAGCAGTATTTTGATTAAATTCTTCAACTTTCCACGATTCCTAGGCACTGTTTTATGCATGACCTTGAATGCACATAACCAGAAATTTTCAATTCACAGGGACCTTCTCTTTGCAAAATATGGTAAGTACATCAGGAGCGGATGTCTAAGTAACAGCATCCAAAATTTAATCAAAGATTGCCTTGGACAACTGCAGAAAGTCAGACTCTCCCTCAGTGATATAACTTGCTGGAATACTCATTGCAGAGGTTGCCAGATAGGTGACTGAGTACAGAGCCTGAAATTACTTCCTTGGGCTTTCCTTTGTTCCATAGAGGTGCTAAAGTTTTCAATATTTCTATTTATTATATATGTCCTTTCAGGCTTCAGCAGCTTGGGTCAGGCATGGTGGTGCCCAGGTTGGGATCTCCACTTTCACTGAGTAAACGTCCCCTTAAATGCCCTGAAAAGAGGATGCCAAAGATGTGCACATCCCCAGAGCAGAGAAAAAAACAAACCACAGAGTCAAGCAGTGACCAGGAAGATAATGGGGAGCAAGGTGTGGGGATCTTCTCAGGGAACGCACCCCCCTACTAAGCAAACACAGACCCTGGGGAAGATCTACGAGTGGGTTACTCTAACTAGCTTTTCCATATGAAAAGAAAAACCAACAACAAACCATATAAAAAAAGCTAACTCATTTAACCAACTACCATAAACGCTGAGGATGTCTTGGATGTCACACTGACCTCTGCTACATGGGTCCCTGCCCTGGAGGGCAGCCTGGAGCTCCAGCCAACACTTCCCTAAAACCAGTTAAGTCAGTTTTTCCATCTCCGGGACAATATACACCAACTGTAGTCTGGAAGGTGTTAGCAAAGATGTGGGAATTCGGATTTCTTTATGAGCTACTCAACACATAAAATCCCTCACGCTCTACAACAAGCTAGTCTGCTCACCTGGCACGCTGAAACTCCCACAAGCTCAGGATTCAAAATGCCATTTTGAACAATAAGCTAAAACGCAACAGTTTGCACGGTGAGCCTGCTAGATATCTCAAATTTTTGGGGATGCTGGCCTCTGTTCTCCACTCCACAGCCCTTTTTGCAAGTGTTTTCTTCAGGGCAGAGCATGCTGTGACACTCACGTCCGCGGCGATGCGGCTGCCAAAGCCCGGCAGCATGAAGAAACACGTAGCGTCAGAGAACACAGACATTTCAGCCAGCAGATATCATCAGGAGAAGCAACCTGGAGAGGCAAAAAAATGTTTTCTTTAGGTCTTCCCTGCACAGGAAGCACAGGAGTTTTCATCTAGAAACTATTTCTTTATTAGTATTCTACCCTAAACTGGCATTCAAGCAAGTTGATGCTAAGAAAGGATGGACTTAACAGAGCATTCTTTTTTTTTTTCTCTTTTTTTTTTCCTCAGCACCTAGGCTGTTTCAAATTAAAGAGAATCCGGCTTCAGGAGGCAGTGCTATTTTAATCATTCCAATGTGTCCAGTACAGGAGATGAACTCAAAAGGTGAATATTAAAAGTAGTTGTGGAATTCAGTCATTTCACGAATGAACACATAATAGCCAAAGGCAAAACCGGAAGGCAACTTCACTTCCAATCAGTGTTTTCATTTTATTGAAACCAGATTGGAATTCCTGGAAAGAAGCCTACATATCACATCTTTAATACTAATTTTCATATACTCCAGTAAAACTGTCAGGGTGAATCAGTTGTTGAAGAAAGCTTCCTGTATAATTTACAGATGTACCTCCCTGTAGCCTGCGATTTCGTCCTGAATCAGAAACGTGGTTTTGATCATATTCACAGATTTCCCCTCACCTGTACAGGTTCTCGTTGGCTCTAATTTGATTACTGAAATCGGATGTTTTATGGCAAAACTGGTGATAAAAGTAAGCCAGCTGCTGTGTACTCAGTAAGGCTTTATGTACTTATGCACATACACACCTACATCTATCAGAGGCGACACATGCCTTTACATAGATATACTCCCAAAAATTCATCTTTTCAGGATGAAATAGCATTCAGAAACGGAACCGCTCCATCTACTCACTGTAAACATCTTCATCCCTCCAAAAAACATCAAAGAATCAATAAGCAGCAGCAGATTTCCAAAGGGGGATAAATATAACACTTGGACAACGACTCTAAGAGCCTTTCCCTCCTAAGCCTCACCAGAAACCCAGCACCTCGATTGTTTGAAGCAGGGGCCAGCGAGGCCGCGTGGCCACCGGCCACTGCCG
>NW_009698611.1:34424-45921 GCF_000703405.1 Apaloderma vittatum | reverse complement strand
GCTCCGTTTTGCACCGATAGCTGCTCTTTTTTGGCAGGCTCTGGCCTGCCAAGACCTCCTGCCAAATCCCTTCCCTGCAAGCACGCAAAAGAAAGCGAGGCGAGCCCGCTCGGGAGAACCATCCTCCCCCATCTCTTAATTCCCCGAGCGGCGCCCAAAGAATCACCGAGTCGCTCCCGCACTTCGGGAGGAGGGATGGGGTGGGCGGTGGGATGCAGTGCTCATTTCTTTGCAATCCAGGGCTCATTTTTTTGCAATCCTCTCTCAGTTCTCCGCTTGAGGTAGCGTCAGAGCTTCCATCAAAGCCCCGTTAGTCTGGGGTTTATGTCTCATCTGTAAAAACTTGCTCAGGCTGCAGGATCTTGGCAAACAAGGAGTGCATTGTGGAGTGGTGGGGGGCAGGTTTTTTTTGTTTTTGTCGTCCTACAACCAGTTGTTAAAAAAAACATGATTTGGCTGCTTTTTTTAAGCATCTTTTGACACATGTATAAAATGTTCATTAGAGTTTAGACATTTCCATGCTTGTAAAACTCAAAATTATCTTCATTATAAAAAAATGAAATTTAGGGAAGCTGGAGGGCATCTCCGGAGGTTCTGATTCAAATCCTGACAAAGTCACAAATATTAATAAGAGCTTACTTGTCTCAGACGAGTCTCCATTCACGTGTTCCGTGAAACCAGGGCTCTGTGCTGCCACAGGGGAAAGCTCTGCCCCGTGAGCCCCGGGATGAGCGAGACAGCACCAGGAGAGCTGGCAGAGCCTTGGGCAGGATGTGGTGGGGCTCAGCCCACTTCATGTTTGGCAAAAGAGCCCGTTGCCTCCCTCCCACATCTTTTAGCGTCTCAGCATCTAGCTGAAGGTCAAAGAATATCTGAGCAAAACATGGAAATCTGGTATTAAATATCGCGCGCTGTCCTTCAACCGTCTGATTGTGGGAGGAGAGAAAGTGCAAGAAAATAGCTGAGGAAACAGTGTTTAAATAACCAAGTATCACGTGCAACGCGTTCCTTCAACAGAAGAACTTATTTTGGCTTTTTGGGAATGAGAATATATTGCTCTCTCACAGCGAGTGGGGTATCAGTGCTCCGGCTGCACCTTAACACAACAGGATGCCCCTATCCCTGCTTAACCCTATGCGACTGAACAGCCCTGCCCCAAAATAAGTCAGTTTTTCACCAATGCTACCCTTCACACGCTGCATCTGGAAGGTGAAGCAGGAGGGCACATTGTGTAGATCCCCCAAATATCATGCTTAAGACATCAGCAAAACCAAGGCAATTCTCATACGCTTGATGACGAACCGTTTTTACGCTGCAATACGCATCCTCCAACTTTGTATTTTAAGTTCTGTCAACACCATTTAGTTCATTGTGTGAGGTTATAATTTTTCTTCCAAATATAGAATGATCTTCTTCTTCCAATTCTTTTTTTCTTTAAAAATGTATCAGTACAAGGCTGGGTAGCAAAGTGGGTTAATGCACAAGAGCTTCACCTCCAGAGGTTTGGTTTTGAAGTTGGGTTGGGTGTCTGCTTGTCACACCATAGGCTCACCGCTCCCTGGCAAAAGCAGCAATCCCTGCATGCAGGCAGCCCATCG
This sequence comes from Apaloderma vittatum, assembly GCF_000703405.1. Classification (NCBI taxonomy): domain Eukaryota; kingdom Metazoa; phylum Chordata; class Aves; order Trogoniformes; family Trogonidae; genus Apaloderma; species Apaloderma vittatum. The sequence goes on along the minus strand of NW_009698611.1, from coordinate 44,323 downwards.
CTGGGTGACATTACAGGTCACCGCAGGTCAAGGCAGCAGCGTTAATGCGAGAAGCAAGGTCAGAAACTACAAACCTCTGGACGTGCAACTCAGATTTGGTCATTCCTCTAGTGAGCAGATATGTACAGCAGAGTCTGTATATTTAAAGCACATGGAAGATGAGCAGAGGTTTTGTTTCTTTGCTTGACTTGCTGACGGAGTTGTGATTTTACAGATACTGACGCCTATTCCTAGTGAGCAAAGCATGTAAACATACTGCAAGCTGCAAGGCTATGCTTAAGAGCAAATCTGATATCATTTGCAAATCTATAAACTTTCCCTCGTTCGGGTTACAAAATTAACTTGGCACTCCTTAGCAGCAGACATATTCAGCTGATAGCTGAATTAACGGGGATGGATTTCATCTAGACGGAAGAAAATAATTCAGACCTGCAGTAAATTCAAAAGTGGTGTTTCCCACTGTGTTTACACTAAGGAAGCCAGTAATACTCCATATCTTAATCTCTCCTTCCTCTTCTTTTATGTAAAATCCATCAAGACACACATTTGGAAATACTGAAACTGTTTTCTAAGTTTGTCTCTTGTCTATTTGCCTCACCGCCTTACATCTAAAGCCATTTAGAAAGCATCACTTGAGCGCATAGAAAAGTGATGCCTCTTAAGCCAGTGGGGACCAAAGTGGTACCTACACCTGGAGTTGTGAGGTGCAAGAACCTCACCCAGGATCGTGGCTGCCTTCGTGCACTCCAATAACCACAATATTCCACGTTTCCTTCTGGATCTGTTCCCTACAGTACATGATAGACATGTCCCAGTATGTATCCAGCACTCCCTGTGGAGCAGAAAAAAGGAAGATATTTTTTACTCCTGTTGTGACAGGAGATAGTCAAGAAATCTTGAATAGCACCAGACTATTATCATGGCTCTCTCTCATTGCCCGCCTGCGCCTTCTCCCAAAGCCAGCCTTGCAGTACACAGATCCCTTTTGACCCTGAGGGATTTCTTCCACTGCAGTATTCCAGACTTTCTTCTACGGTTATTTCTTGCAAAGCCCAAACCAAAATCTGATTTTCCTACTCATACTTCTAATTAAAATATGCTCCTATCTAGCCTGCATCGACCATACACAGCCCTCTTATGCATTATTGTCACCCTTCTGCACAGCTTTTCCTCACCCTCTTCAGCCCTGAGTGAGTGGAGATTGACATTTCTACCCCCTCTTTTTCTAGTGTTGCAACAGCATCAACTCTGAGCAGCTCTCGGTGGACGGATGGAAATTAGAATAAAGGCATTTATAGTAGATGAGCAAAAGCCCCATCAAAAACTAATACTTCAAAAGGCACAGATCTAGAAATGCCTTAAAGAAGAAAAAGGGTAAATGCTAATGTGTGTCTATTAAATGCAACTTAAAGTATTTTGTTTCTCACAATGGTCATTTCAATATGCTAGAACATTCTGTCTTTGCTCTCTTTTCCTAGTCTTCCCCAAGCACCCATTGCAAACCCTGTCACCGCCCAAAAGAAAGTGCTGGGGGGGATAGACCACCCCACTGACCTCAGAAGAACTTCTCCTTCCCCTTCAGTGTGGCTGAGCTGTATTATGGCTTAAAAAAATATCATAGATACATTTCAAAAGATAAAGATTTTCAACCTTCTCCCTAAAATTTACACAAAGTTATACGAAGTTTGTTTATGATACTGAATCATCAGCGACCAGCCCATCAATGACCAGGGCATTCAGTGTGACACAGCTAAGAGGATAAAAGAAGAAAGCAAGAATATGTCTTTTTGATAATTCGGAGAATATAAAAAAACCACACGTGCATTAGAAGTTTAGCACAAGTCTCTAACTCACAGCACTCACAACAGTGCTTCTTGCAGCATTTTTCTTTCACCAGATCATAAAAAAAAAATCAGTACCTGAGTGTGGTGGTGAAAGCCCAGCACAGGCTTGGACCTATTAGTTTGTTTTGTCCAGGCATCTTATATTTGGCATTCCCTTTGCATCTATCTTGGGGACATCCCTATGAACCGTCTTATACTTATGAACCTGGAAATAAGATGATCTACATCAAATGAAGACCTGCATTTGGACTAGTGAGTACAGCATCAAACTCAGAGTCCCTAATGGAAACAAAAACCCTTTCCCTTCCTCATCCAGACTATCAGAGGCTGCCTCCATAGCTCTGCCATGTGGGCATTGCAGATCCTGTTACATTTATGGCACAGGTCAGTATTTCTCATCACTGGCTGAGGTGACTCTTGTTCCAGAGAGAGCTAAACACTCAGAAAGTGCTACCAGAAAGGTACCTCCTATTCCTCCACACGCATCTTGAAGCTGGAAGGGAGCATGGGTGCAGGAGGAGGACAGCAATGTTTATCATCATGAGCTCATGGCTAAGTTTCTTGAATAAACTAAAACACTAATCTAACAGGTCAGTCTGGAAATGACTCACCTCCTACACAGCAGGTACACATAAGCTGAAATCCCACCAGGGAAGAGCTGATGGAAACACAGAGCTAGTGCGACCCTCCCCGTCGCTCATACCTGTTGGATAAGGAGAGACAAATACAGAGAAGGACAAGGACAGAGAAAAAACAAACACACAAATCCCCCAAAAATCACAAAATAAGGCACAATGACGGATTCCCTCAGAAGGGAGTGACCAAGGAACCCAAACCTGAAGCAGATAGAGAAGCACCTCCAGGAACAAGAATCCAAGTTTTCATTTGAGCGTCAAAGTTCATAATGGCTAAAAAGGATGAATCCTGGGAATCATTTTTTGGTAGTGCCTGATCATAAAGCAGAAATAAGACTTTGGATTCCAAGGTGCAAACCCTGAATGTTTACTGATCAAACTGAGGACTCCACTTTCCTGGCAGAGAAGCAGAGCAGCAGACCTATAACCTCCAGCATAATTTTATCACTCTGGAAACCTATATACCACCAGACAAGATTTCTTGTTGAAATAAAGTAGCTGTCATTTTCTTGGAGGCTCTGAAAGCAGAACCAAAAACCTTTTCAGTGTGGAAGGGAAAACCAGGGAGGGGGAGAGGGGACAGGAATCATGATAAAAGCTATGCAAGAAGAGCAAAAAGGAATTTCTTAATTAATTCCTTATTCCAAGGCCAGAGTCAAGTCCACTCACCTGCGTTTTGGGAATGGAGAAGCAAATAACTTCCATTCCTTGATGACACCAGTCAAAAAATGCACATCAGTGTTGCATCAACGCGGTAGTGACTGTCCTTCTGCTCCAGTTCAGCCCAAGTCCTCTTTCAAGAAGGTGGCCACGCATCGTCCCTGGAGGATATGAGGTACCTTATGGGGAGTGACCTAGGGGTTCTTCCCAGGAGGGAGAGATCCAGGAGGATGGGTCACAGGGCTGCCCAGGGTGCCAGCCTTTGCCTCCAGCCTGTGTTTTTGGGGGACTGAGAAGATCTCCATTACACAGGACAGGGAGATTGGAAGGACAGGCTGCAACGCCGTCACCTTTGCTGTGTCCTTCACTGTAATTTGCGAACCTCAAGTGCTGCTCTTTCAAATTGCAACCATTTTTCCTCCTTTAATTTTGGTTCCCAGTGCTTGAGACAAGCTAGCCTGGGGCTGGCAGCGAGCACCATGCCTTTTGGAGTAGGATGAGGAAAGCCTTTGTCCTGGCCCTGGAGGGCAGCCAGAGCAGAGGCTTCTGGATGGAAAGACATACGCCTTGAGAAGGCAACATTTTGTCATATTTTCCCTCTTTTCATTAGTGTCTGATATCACCTCTCAGGTCACCCGGTGCAGACAATTAAAATGAAAAACCCACAAATACCATGAACAGTTGCAGAAGGCCAGAAAAAAATGGAAAAATAAAATAAAATTGCAAGACTTATTTTCCAAAAATAAAATCTCCCTCAGAAAACATATCAAAACAGCCAACACTCAGCACTGTGAATAAAATTATCGGACTCAATAAATATTTTATGCTCCCATTCTAATTGCCAAAAAAAAAAAAAGTTAATTTCTGAAGCAAAGTTTTTTTTCATCTTTATTTTTAAACCCTTAACATAATGACTGAATGCCTAATACGAAAATGATAAATTTTTAAAAGGTTCCTTTGAAAAAATTCAAAGCTGAACTTCAGCAGAAGACCACAGGGAAGTCTATAATCTTTAGTCGGATGCCTGGCACACCACCGCTCCGGCCGGTGCCAGCATTGCATTCTGACAGAACAAGTGTTGCATGAGATGTGAAGGATGACTCTGGTCTGCCGAAAAACCCTGGAGCAGGTGTTCCTCATCCTCATTTGCAATGGAGCATGGCCCCTGGCTCAGTGAGCTGGAGCAAATGCGCTGGCAGGACCCATCATGTACCTGCGTGCTGAGATGCACTAATGATAATGGATGCAGGCCTATTAACCACCCCATTTGTAATGGCACACAACGCTGATTGCTCGGGGAGTGAGTCAGCGCCTTTCCAAGAGGGAGCGGGGAATGCCGGGAACCCATGATCCTTTGTGCATCCCCTTCTGCTCTGCTGGGTGTACGACTCTGTTAGTCTTTATTTAATAATACAAATGAATACATGATTTGCTACATGATTATACATGAAGATAAGTCGCTTTGGGCAGCGCTGCGGCGGCCTTTGTTGTCTTGGGCTGCGGATCTGCATCATTTTATGGGGTTTTTGGTTTGGTTTTCTTTTTTTTTGCCAGGTCCCTGGCTGGGCTTAACGTGAGAAACACCGACTCTGGGGCAAAAGTCCTGCAAGCGCGCGTAAGCTTTGGGGTTTAAGAAAGCTTCTGCTTCTGTTTGAGTGAGTTTTTGCCCGCAGCTAGGGAAAAAAAACGGGCTGCTTGGCTTCTACCCTTCCTTGCCTCGCTTCTCCTTGGGAAAGAAAATCCTCCAAGAACAACTTTTGAAAACACACAACCGGGCTGCATCGCTTCCTTATATTGTTCTTAAATAACTCCTTGCTGCTCCGTTGTACAGAAATGACTCTTGTTGAAAATCTGAAAAACTGTTGCCTAATTTGGGGAATAACAAGGCAGTTTTGAAAGGGCACGTTCAAAAAAACCCGATCGTTAATAAATAGATCACATTACTTGTAGGTACTTGATTCCATGGCCAACTTAGTTAAATAATCACTTTTGGGGCCAGAATATTGCAATCAGCAAAATACGCTGTAATTATTATTTTAAACTTAACTACCAGATTTGCCAGGTTCTTGGCAAAACCAAACAAGCCGCTTAGGTTGTCTGCTTCAAAACAGCTTTGTTTTGATTTCTTTGCAAAATGTGTGAGAGGGTTCTTTTGTTACATTTTGCAAAATAGGCAATTTGGTTGCCAATTTAGTCTAGCGGGCAAATGTCTCCAATTATTTTGCTTAACAAAGTGCTGCTTTTTTGTGCACAGCAGACAACATACGAAAATAAGTGAGATCAGAACTTACCTGAAGTTGTAAAAATCACCTTGAAGTACGGCTCCTATTGCAGCGTTTCATATCTGAAGATTTGTAAACAGAAAAAAAGACAATTTGTGCACATATATTCCTAGATATCAAAATTGTCTGGCGCATTCCAGTAGCTTTACATCCCTCCAATAACGTACACAACTGCAAATATGGCTTAAAAGTTGATTTAATTAATTAGTTGACCAAATTTGCCTCTAATAGCACAAAGCAAACGAATCCCATCAGCCAGACTGGATTCAATATTTTATTTTTTTTTTGCTTTTCCCTTGGCAGTCAAAGTTTTGAGTTTGAATGATTGTTCAGCAAAAAAAAAAAACCATTAATGTAAAAGAGGTATATAGACATCACATATCCACAGTCTTTCCGCAGTCAGGTGAAAGCCACAGATAAATATCCGTACAGATCTACGCAAGAGCAGTCATATTATGGGAAGTTGTGTCTCCTGGTCCATGATATATTCTTTCTGTAGAGGTACAGTTCACAAAGACTGAATGACAGAAGAATGAAGACTGGTGACTCGGCCGTTAAATGCAACATCCCAATATTAACAATTAACTATATAATATTTTACTGTTCTGATTTTACTCTAGCTCAACTGATCGCTTTAAAGACCAGACTTGGCAACCCAATCCCCCACCCCCATGCGCACACAAACCGTTTTGCTGGCAGTCACATTGCAGTCATCAAAGGGGCTGGAATTTCTCTATATGTATTGTACAGTATATTTCAAAGGAATTTTTCTGCCATGCACGGTATATCAATACTCAATGTGGGAGTAATTTAACTTCTTAATTTATTGCAGCAGTAACAGCATTTTCAAACTGGTCATAAAATATTCTTGTACTCTTCTAATCTGGGTTTTCAATGTTCTATAATGGGAATTCTATGAATAATATTGGGAAGTGAGAGATATTTTATACGGTATCTCTAAGGGAACAGTGTTATTGCATAAAAGTTAGGTGACATGGGAGAGACTGATAGAGGTGGTGTTTAAAAAAAATTTACCCTTCAGGATTTGTCACATGAATAATAATGATTTAGTGACATGTTTCCTTCCTAAAAATCCAATCCACCGTAAGATAGGGTTACAAAAAGTGCGCTCTAATTATGGATGGCTCCAAATCATATAGAGCAAACGAGACTAGCATCAGCTATCTAACGGTCATCACAAACTGTCCAACTGCTCTCTCTTGCCCAGTTTTGAATACGTTCTTACTATTTTTTTATTAATATCTGGCTATTGTTAAAGCCCCAGTGAGATCAAAGCCCTGCTGTAGGACATGGCTCATAAACGTCAGCTACAGGCACCAGCTGGAAGGATTTGCTGGGGCGGAGGACGGGCGTTGGGGACACTGCTGAGCTCCTCTCCCAGGCAGGGCTGGAGATGGGTTTGCCCCAGATCCCAGAGGAGGGTCTGTAGTGAGCCAGGCACCAAATCTGTCAATTCTCATCCCGTGTTGCTGCTTAGCAAACAAGTTGTTTTCTAAACACAGGATGGAAAATTACAGATGTCTTTCCAGGGGAGGTCTGTGTGGGTGCTCAGAGGTCCCGGCACCATGGTACGACAGCCAGTGCTGCAGCACTCCCAGAAGTGCTAGCGTGGCTTCCCTGGAGACTGTATTTTGAATTTCAAGCATACTTGGCCTCTGATGCTCCCTAGAGGTCAGCAACAGCCTGCCTATCACCTTTTTGACTGGCACACAATTTTTGCCTTGGCTGCAGAGAGAACCTCATCCTCCCTTTCCAATCGATGCTGGGCCCCAAGCTTTGTTGCTTGGCAGAAGCGTGGCGGGCAGCGGTCGGGAGCAGTGAGCATTTTCATCACCTTCTCACCCCGTCGGTACCCACTGCCGAGAGCTCCAGCCTCGGAGAAGCACCCTGGGCTCCACCACCCTGCACACCCTGACCCCAGTCTTTCTACGAACGCTTCACTCGCTCACATTTTTGGAGCAGCGGGTTTCATGTTATTGTGCTTTCTCTTTTTTAGCACTCCTGGTGAAATTTATTGTTGTAAAATGCCCTGAGCACACTGGCAGGGAAAGACAATTACCCAGCATTTCCAGTCTCGGGAAAGTGTAATTGTGATATATATGTGTGCTACCTTCCAACACAGTCCTACGGCTCGAGTCTCATCTTTCCAATCAACATCATAGTCTTGATGCACTCTGTCCGGTGCACCCCGCAGGTGGGGGCTGCATCCCCACTTCTGCACTTTGAAATCCTCTTAAAAACTCACACACAAGTTAGGGACTTGCAATGGAGTGACAATTATCATCAGTATTTCAACTCGTTATAGCGTAATTACGTTCACATGATCTTAAAGAAGAACTTGCCCGGAACCTCGCCGTTGGTGTACAAGTCAAGGAGGCTGAGCGCTTTTCGATGGAACTATTTTCTAGGGAAACAGCAGCTTGCTGAATCCAAAGCGGAGCATCAAAAGCTCAACAACACGTTGAACCAGTCCCTGCGCAGTTTCTCTGGGCCGTAGCTTTCAGATAGTCACATAAAATGACCCAAATCCAGCAAGCTCAGGCTGTCAGGGCAGAGACACCATCGCAGGGCTGAGATGTAGCTCAGGCACATCACCCTGAAAACGAAACAAGGGGACTACGTGCTTGGGCCAAGTCAGCTGAAGCAGTGTATATATTCTATATACTCTCTACATGAAAGTTCATGATAGGTTTAGGATAGGTTTTTAAACTAGTATTCCGTTGCTTTTTTAGCTTTCTTGGTATTTTTTCTTAGTATTTTAGAATATGCTTTTTTTTTAGTTTTTAACACTGCTCCTGATCACTGAATGTACACAACTGCATGTATTCAAATGCCCAAGACCAGGCACCACTATCCCTAAGCTGATATCTCCATTCCTCATAATCATTAATTATTTTACACAAGAAATGCCAAGCAGCTGGAAGCTTGGGAAGAATTGGTTATGAGCTGACTTGAGAAGGATACAAGATGGATGCAAAAGACAGGTGGCAGAAATTCCCAATATTTTCACCATCACACTGCTTCACATCAGTTCAGAATTTTTTGCAAGACCTAAAGCCTGCCTGCTGCTTGGTTTGAGACACGAAGGATTTTGCTGCTGCTTTTATGTGTGTCAGTCCTGCTGTATTCTCCTGACTGAGCAACATGGCTGAGCTTTAGTCAACTCCAAAACTGACCAAAGGCAGTAACATTTCCAGCTCCATAGACATGGGTTTGCACCCACAGACATGTACACACAGACATATGGAAATTCCACCCCCATCCTACAAAAAAAAAGAAAAAGGTTTCCAGGCAAAGAGAAGTCTCCCAGGTTACCAACACCAAAGGTTAATTGACATTTTTTCAGTGTCATTGCTTATGCCTTCTGGTATAGATAAGACTGAGAAGAATAATAATTCCCTTGCCTGGCTACCCATTTCCAGAGCTGCTGGTCAATGGCAAAACCTCTGGAGCTCTTGGAGAGCCTCCTTCAGAAAATTAAGAGAACTCTGGATTCCTAAGAGTTTCATCCAGCCTGAGATGTTTCAAGCAGCATTTCATGCTCAAATAAATTACATTTTGGAACACTCCCCCTACACACACTTTTTTCAAGACAAAAACATTTTCCTGGAAAACATCCAAGCTTTGTATTTGCCAAAATCTGAAGTTATGCTCAAGAGAGAACGGAGTACCTTTGGCACATCTGCTGAAACTAGAGGAACTGCGTCTCTGGCTATGGTGAAGGAAGAGGAATGTAGCAACTTAAGCCTGCTTTCTGGGGTCAGGAAGCACACAGAAGAAGTGATGAAAAACAGCCCAAAGGCAGAGGAGAGCGATTTAGTTTCTCTTCCATGAGGCCGCCTCAGCAGCTCAAGAAGTGAGGGGGGAAGGAAGAGAGGGGAAATCTAGACAGAAAAATGCATTAACAGAAACTGAAGGTGGCTTGGTTGGGTGTTTTGGTTTTTTGCCTTTCCCATCTGCAATGGCTTTTGTAGAGATATCAAAATCAAGAAGAGAGAAATCGGATCAAAAGGACTGAGCAGATTCGCTTGTAGCAGAAAATACTGTTGGCACTTCTCCTTAGGTAGAACCAAGAACCACACGATTCCACGCTATTGTTAAAAGAGGATTTTCCTTGAAGTCCAGCTAATCCATTAAAGGAGCAGGCTAGCAGGGGCAATGGGCCAAGAGAAGCTCTGAAAAAGAAACTCGGAAAAAAGCCGTGGTGCTGCTGTAAGGGTTGGTGTCTTATCCCGTCGCACAAGACAAAGGATTAGCGCGCTTATCTGGGAGCAGCAAGTGAGCCTCAGCGACGGCGCTGCGGCATGAGCACTTATAGGCATCAGTTAGTGGGCAGAGGGGAGGAGGGAAAAAAAAAACGCAGGAAAAAAAAATCAATCAGCATGAAGCCCTTGGGAGAGGGATATTTTGAGGCTCTCCGACTTTGGCAGCGTGCTCGGTGTGGAGGGCTGGGGCAC
>NW_009698611.1:32500-34276 GCF_000703405.1 Apaloderma vittatum | reverse complement strand
ATGCGGATGTCTTCTCTGCCTTGCTTGGGAAGCCACGTGCCAAGGACGCAATATTCTGCTTGGGGGAGAAAATAAGGTGAGCGAGTCCTGAAAGAACTGTGAGAAGCTGCCAAGAAAACTCAAGTGGTTTCTGTTCTCAACAGAGGGGGAAAAAATACCCTCAATCATGTTTGGTATAATTATTTGTGCCCTTTAAAGCCTTCCAAGGAGTGCCACATACTTGGGCCACTGTGGCAAGTGAGCGACACACAAGCACTTCCATCCCCACCTGGTAGCTTCGTGGCCCTGACACCCACATCTGGCACCTGAAGAGATGTTTTTTGACAGCTCAACAAAAACCCCTTTCAGGCAGAGTGTGATGGCAAACTCATGGAGGGCAGAGAGCTTGCACCCATTTCCCGGATGATCCGAACTGGTAGCAAAAGCCAAGAGAGCAGTTCCTGCAGCCACCCTGAGCTGCAAGAAGCCCCAACCAGGACCAACCACACACTGACCTCCTCCAGAAACACCCAGGGCAGCTGCTCCTGGGTCTCACTGATAAAGGGGTTTGGGCAAGTAAGTAATTTTACATATGACTGCAACCTGAGTGCATAAATGATGGCAAAAAAAAAAAAAAAAAAACCACAACAAAAAACCCAAACCTAAAAGAATACTTTTTACAGCACGGAGCCCGAAATAGCTGAGAGAAATGCATGGAAACAATATAGAGCATCTATGGTTTAGCACCATAAAGTTTGCTTATTTTCATGGGTAGTTTTGAAGAAACTTCCTGACAAGCATTTGGAGTAGTCAGTGGCCGTGGCTAGAGGGCAAGAGAACAAGCAACACTCTTCTCTTTCTTTGCTTGTCTTTATAAACACCGTTAGGAAAGTGAGAATTGTCAGGACCTAAAGGAGCCTGCTCCAAGTAAAAAAAAGCAAGAAGTGAAGATTTTCTTCTTTAATATTAGAAATACTTTTCAAAAATCTGTGCCGATCAGTGCAGCTTTGGAGGTTTGGTGTAAAACTGAATTAACATGCAATTAAAGCTGAATGAAGAATAAATAATCAGAAATCACACATACATATCCACCCCGACCTGAGCAACTCAGGATCTAAAGCATAAGCAATATTACAGAACTATTTCTCGCTGTATCTTCAGTCCATTGCTTCTGAAGGAGAGTCCTGCACCATCCTCACACAGGGCACCACACCAAACACCTCAGAATCATAAAATTCCCCACTCAGGTCTAGCTTAGCCCAACCCAGACAAGTACAAGAAATTCAGGAAATGAGAAAATAAAAAATTAAAAAAGGATTTCTGGGAAAAATAGGTTTCCTCTGGCTGAACCACGGGACATCATTGCCCGTGGCCAAGTGGCACCAACTTCTCTAGACACTGGCTGGTAGATGAAGAGATTAAAGGAAGGGGACCCTTGGTTTAAATCCAGCTTGTCGCTCAATTTTGCATGCAGCTCTGTCTAAACAGGTGACCTTGCTTGCCAACTTCCTAACTACCTCTTACGTTAGGTGGTAGCGTGATGTGTCGCATCACACTGATCCTGTCCATTCGTCCTAATTATTACTTTGCGAGGCTCACACAGCGGACACAGGACAGATTAGGGAAAAGAGGAAGGGGAGCTGAAACGCCTGTAATGAAAATTTAAAGTTGTGTGGCTCCCGCTGTTCGTATTTTTCCCGTCTCCAAATGCATCCAGTATATTTTATCCCACAACTAATAGTAACTATATTTTTTTTTAAGCATTAGTGCAGAGATGAGTAAGTAGGAGAATAATCA
>NW_009698611.1:0-27500 GCF_000703405.1 Apaloderma vittatum | reverse complement strand
AGTTAATTTAAGTGCTTCAGCTGAGATATCCTAGACAGCATCTGGGCTTTTTTGTGCCAAGAACTGAATACACCTGGGCAATTTGTTGAGTAAAAACCACAACCAGTACTCAAGGATGTGGAGACCTTCAGTGAAGACTTTCCCAAGGTAGGATCAGTGGGTGCCGGTTTTGAAAAAAACTCGGTTCAGGGAATGGCTTTAAACACAAGTAGAGACCAAGTGACATAATTTCACAGTGAACATGATTCAAAATATCGTGTCCTTCCCAAGAGCCGACGCTTCATACAAAAAGGGGTGATCTCTAGATGTACCCATCGCCAACCCATCTCCTCCCTGGAAGTGGACGTATGTGAAAAAAAAGCCATAGGGAGGTGGAAAGTGCTTTGGAGCTGGGTTTAGTTCAAGAAGCCAGTTCTCCGTAGGGAACAAGTGGACTTTCCCCCTTGCAGCAGCTCTTCCCAGGCACCTGGGAGCAGCAGAATCCCTGCCCGAGAGGACAGAGGGTGGCGAAAGGGGAGCGTCAGGCAGAAGCAGCTGTAAGTGGACAGACGTGATAAAGCAAAGTTAGCACAATGACTTGACATCAGCAGCTGCACAAAACAAGCGTAATTTATACACCGAGGGGTGGAACTGGCCTTGTAACGGGAAAAGCAATTAGCAGAAGTATGCAGAGGGAGGCGGAGGCCCGCTTTATATTACAGCCTTACTGTCACTTGCCTTCCTTGCTTTATATACCGCTTCTGGCAAGGCTGATGTGATAGAAAAGGGACGTGCTGACAGAGGCTTCTGAGCTGGGGTGCTTAAAGTCGAGGCACTGAGTTTTCTTCATTCATTTTCTTTTGCGTGGTTTGCTTTGCTATTAACTGTTTCAGGTTAGTGCATCTGTAACCAGCAGCTTCCAAACTGTTAGAAGTGACCGCAGACTGGTTGGTGGGTTGGTTTGCCCCTCAGTACGAGAACACCTCCTGAATGAATTCTCTCTGTGAAATGTAGCTTGACTTACTAATTTTTCGTAAGGAAATGTCTCCCCAGGAGCAACAGTTTCTAAGCTCTTGTTTCCCAGTTTCTAAAACTTAATCCAGTTTATCCAGACGACGAGCAGCAGAGGAAAAACATAGAGCTGTGGAGACAACATACTAGGGAAAGGGTTTGCTCATCATACCTCTGCTAAAGGAAATTCAATTGATTCTCTAGCAAGTTAAATAGACTTTATATATCTATTCCATGTGTTAAATATCTGGCAACCCACGAGGACGCTTCTTGTCCTTAACTTACACTGAAAGCTTGGTAGAGAAGATGTCATCTCACACATAATGGCAAAAAAAATCTAGCCTTACTATTCTGCATCAAGATAATCATGATCAAATGCTAAGCTTTATATACACCTCGTACCAGGAACTCCTTTCCAGTTTGAAACCTGCTGAGCTTTCCCATCATCTGCACTTGCTCTAGGTTCAGTTTGCTGGTGCTGGAGGACTCCTTCTCCACAAACTTCTCAGAGGAACTGATTCAGAACATTCCTGAAATATTTTATAGCCCATAGAGATGGTGGCATTCAAAAAGTAAACCCCAGGGATGGAAGGCAGGAGGGATTTATGAGAGTATCGTATGATCACTGGGAAGGCTGGGGATTTTGTCTCTTATCTCCAGGTTTCCACTCTGAGGGGTTTCTAAGGCAAGAGGTTCTGCCTGGAATCCACCAACCCACATTTATAATGCACAAAAGAAAATAAGTTTACTGACAAACTCCCATTGACTTCATTATACTGTAGTCCAGGTTATGGTGGAAGGAGTTCATTCCAATGCCCAATCCACAGCAGCAAAGAGGAAGCAAGAGGGAACAAGAAAGGAAAGGACTCTGTCCTGGCATTTCTGTCTCTTCCTCGTCAAAAGACACTTCTGTGAAGGAGATCATCAGGTCTCTTCTCCCACATCTCAGGCACTCCAATGACACCCTAACATTCAACTTCCACTACTCTCTAAAAAGATTTATTTTTATTTTAGTCTTATTGTTAGACTTTTCCATCTACACTGGCATCCTGTCGGTCCTAGCTGCAAGTTTCCAAATAAAACAAGAGGTAGAGATGCCCTGAAGCATCTTCTGAAACCCAGTACACAGACACCCCAGGAGGTCAGGGAGAGCAAAAACCCAAAGCTGTTTGCAGTACCTTTATTTTCCAAAGAAACACCATTGCCAAGAGAGCCCTTCATACTTACAAGCATCTGTAAACATTTGCACCTTGTAACGAAATGCCTCAAAAACAGATTCACCACTCTCTATTTGATTTCTACCTCTAACCATGCATTTTGCTTAAGCCCTGGTCACATGCCAGCACCCATCTGTGTAAATATGCAATTTTTCTAGCTGAATTGCACATCCACAGCCACGACTCAGCCATAGAAAGATCATGTAAATAATGGAAGCTGACAGCATAAGTAATTTTTTTCATGTATCAGACGCCATGGTTGACTGCTGAACTGTGAGATCTGCTGTTTTTAGACTGTGCTAAGTTCTCCCCTTTCACCCCTGAAGATTCGAGACTAAAGGATGAATCTTGAATCACATGCTTCAAATGTTTTTCTTATCACACAGCTCAGTCAACGCTTGTTCACATCCTACGACCTTTTCCTACAGCGAGCTGTATCTCTCTTCTACCTTTCAAGGCCACTTATTGAAATAGTAGCTGGTGTAACTGGAAACACATGAAGTGACCACCAGGAACCTCCTGCCTCCCCAGGAGATTAATGCAGGGAGCACTTAAGAAGTCACTAAGCCCTAAAACAACGAGTTAGGGAAAGTTAAATAATAGGGAGCTTTTGGTATTGCAGTTTGCTGACGTTCTCGTTAAGTCAGGAAATCTGCCTGGCAAAAAGGAGAAATGAAACACGGAGAGTTTCAAATGCAAGGAGGAGCACGAGGCTTAAAAGAAAGCGCCAGGTCTATAACACAATGGCCTGTGTAATTGGTTCTTTTGAAGTTTCTAATCACTTTTTGGTAAGATCAAGTGGAAGTGACAAGTGAGGCTATCGGAACAGTGACTCCGTACAATGGTGGCACATGGGACTCAAACCGAGTTGTGCAGTAATCGTTAATTGTTTAGGGGCTGCCTTTAAGTGCCAAAAAAAACCCCAACCCCTATCTGAAGAGAGTCACCATTAAAATAAAACAAAATAATAATCCTCCCTGCATAAATTACGTGGTCAGTATTTCAGATCTTGTACAAATCATTTCCTTGTGAAAATGTTATCAAAATATGAGCTATCCCTTTCAAATATATTTTAAACAATGTTAATGTATTTTCACATGTCATCGGTTGACAGCTCCACCATCGTGGCTCGTCAGCCACCAGGGAAATTTACATGCATTTGAATTCACCCCGCCAAGCACAGGCAGCCCCGACTGACAGCCCATTTAACTAGGTGATAAGTTAATCTGTATAACATTTGATAGATTTCTGTCTTTTACCTAAGTCCTAGTTTGTGAAAACGATTCAGCATCAGGATTTGCAAACCAGTCGTGTCTCTGTGTTCGGTCTCAGCGGGAGGTGTTAACATTTCTTCATGTATAATGCTGTCCCAAAACCACCAGGATTCGCGGTTCCCGGTCTTTTCCTTCCACTAATGCAACTTTGTAGGTAAAGCGCAGGTGAATTATGGAATTGGAAGTGATCTTACAAGGATGGCCAATGATCTCAGTCTACCATCTCTTCCCACTTGCCCTCTCACGAGGTCTGCCTTGCTTCTTGAGGTCCTCCTGCAGCATGACACGTACATCGGTTGTATTTGAGCCTGGGCCAGGTTCACCCTGTCCGTGGCTCAGCACAACGTGATGTGATCATCACCCATCGCAGCACTTAAAATTCAAGCGGAGACAATGTTCGCCAAAAGCCACCCACAGAACCGCACATTCACACGTCCCGCTGATGCTCCCAGCAACATAGATTATCGTTATGCAACCAGACATCAGTAAGTTTAAAACACAGCTCTTGCACTGCCAGAATTTTTCATTAAAAGAATCCCCTACCTTCACCAACAATTTATGTTCCCTTGCAGGAGCTGTGATTACTGCAATATCTGTGATATTCATTTGCAAGGCCATCTAAACAGGGGTCTCAGGGCTTCTGATGGGGTTGTATATTTAACCACAACAAAACGCAGAGGGCATTTTGATGTTTGGAAATGCCCAGGAGGAGATTTCTATTTACTTTCTCTTACACAGTACATTACCAAAGCCAGGAGACTCCATAGTCAGCAAGCCATTATTTATTTATTCAAAACATCTTTCATTTCCTGAGATGCAGTGTGTTATTTACAGGGCACATACTGTCATTACATGAAGTAAATATTAACAGGCAGATTAAAATCAGGATACCTCACCCATAATGATACATTTTGATAGCGACCCTTTTCTAAGAGTTGCTAAAATGTAAGAAATTATCTTACTGGCCTCAGTAGCAAATGCTCTGAAAGGGCAGCCAGGGCAACAGAGATGCTACCGTAAGCAGATGAGTTTGGTGAATTAAATTTTGTGTATAAAGCTTCTTGGCCAAAATTGCTGAAGATGGAGAGTACAAAAAGCTTTGGAAACAGAATTAATGTGTGCTGAGCCATTTGTTCAGACACAATTACAAATAGAAGTAACACATTTGCAGTATTTGGAAAGGATTGTTTTCTCATCAAGGCAGAGACACAGGCTTAAAATATTAATTAAATAGAACTCAGGTCTATGTAAACCTTGAAAGCAGATGCCAAGAAACTAAATATATTGAACCTAAAGGTAGGCTAAAGTGGAAATACCCATGGGCAATTTCCAGTGTGGAAATATAGGTCAGGAGCCTACTTCCCAAAATGCATCACCCGTAACACTCCCTAGTTTCAGGGGCCATGGGATTTTACGCATCCTTTATATATATAAAACCTTGAAGTGAGCAACCAAAGTTTATCTCCTCTCCAGTACTGTCACAAGTCCTTCCTTGTCTTTACAGAAGACAATGGCTGATCCAATAAAATACCTCTAGAAACTCTAACAACTGCCTGAAGAGCTAGCAAGTCCACCAGTTTTTCTCATATGACAAATGCGTTATGGACATCGAACTGTCATCACACGCCTCAAAAATCACATTTTCGTCTGCTTTTGTGGAGCACACCTGTAGCTTGCTCGCAGGGTGGAAAGTAGACCTTGGAATGACATGGGAACAACCTGCGAGTTCATAGACTCACAGAAAGGTTTGGATTGGAAGGGACCTTGAAAATCATCTCATTCCTACCCCTTTGCCATGGGCAGGGACACCTCCCACCAGGTTTCTTCAAGCCCTGTCCTACCTGGACTTAAATTCATCACAGATATGGCTGTAATTGTGACAAAATTAGCAAGTTCTCTGTGTTCAAAGGCCCCTCAGAATCACACCTCTCTGAGCACAATGAGCTGGGCAGGAGGATTAGACAGGTCCTGGGTTTCTCTAAGGACACACTGAAGTCTACGCAGAATCCTGGGAGCAGCATGTGGGTCTACTGGGACATCCCTGGTGCTGCTGGCCTAAAATACAGCATTGCTGAGCCCTCCTAGACTGCAGGAGTGATACTGAGCAACCCTATTCCTGTGCCTGAGCCTTAGTTTCTCCATGTCAAGACAGAGGTTAGGAAACCTTTCTTTCTCCTACTTCCGCGTCTTGTAGCTCTGAAGGGTCATATGGACACGCGAGATCCAGTACAAGGGGACCCAGATGCCTTTTTAATAAAAATAATTTAACATGGAATAAATAGCCAGTGTATTAGGGGTGTGAAAAGCCAAGAGGAGAGTTAATGGGAAGCCAGGAGGGGGTGTGATGGGTAATGAGGGAACAGGAGCAGGGACTGAGGATAAAGAATTTCTGCCTGGAGCAGGGCTGGGCAACTGGGAAGGAGGCAGAGGGTGTAGCTCGGCTACTGACGAGGGCTGGGGGCAACAGCAGGGGGGTGCTGGCTTAATTCTGAGCTGTTTTTTCAGGGGTTGAGCTTCACCAGGATGTTTCATTACCATTTCTTTGTCCTGGGAAAACTCTTGGCGCTGGCTGCACATACCATTAGCGGCACAACCAGCAGCAGGACCAGGGGCGTTGAGATGCTCCTCTGTTCACAGACAATAGAGTCAGCTGAGGACAAAGCAGTTCCATTGGACCAGCACCAGCAGGTTGGGCTACCACTTCCCTTTTTTAATTTTTTTTTTTAATCCGCTCTGTCTAGGACATGGAGGGAGAAATCAGAATCACAGCGTCTCAAAGAACCCCACAGAAGATTTCATTCAACGTGAGGTTTTATTATTGCTGACTGCAAAAAAAAAAAAGTATGATTTTTGTCTAGTTTTCTTATTTAACAAATAATTTCTTTAAGGTAACAATCAATTTATTAGGTCTGTGGACCCCCCCATATGTGCTTGCAATGGAGACTGTATGTTCATGTTGTTTGCACCCAATAAACCACCCTGAAGCATGGAGTTGTCTGTTCTGCAGAAAACATTGCAACATTAAACACCATAATTACAATCTCCTGGCCACGAGACCAGACTTTCCCCTTCTGTGTTGACCAAGGGTCAACACTGATGTGCAACACTTCATCCAAAGTGTTTGGCAGCAGCTACTGCAGGCAAAAAAAAAAAAAAAGCCACTCTGTAGGATTTTCAGTCAGGACAGAAAAAAAAAAAATATTAAATAAATGCCACATCATGTGAAAAATATGAAGGCAATTTTTAGAGAATTAAGACTTCTTTTCAGTTCTTTGAAAGAAGACAAAATACTCTCGAAATCCTTTCCTATTTCTCTAACCCTATTAAAAACAACCGCGGTGTAAATCTAATGTGTATATGCACACACAACTGATATTTAGAGCCTTTTTCAAACTAAGATCTGGAAATTCGGAGAAAAAGAAGGAAAGAAAGAAAGAGAGAAAGAAGTACAGACACACAGACAGTCACGAAGCCTCCTCTTTCCCACCAAACAAAACTCCGTAAATCAAGCAGCTTTCTTCTGAAAGCCAGAGAAAACACACAACACATTCACACTTGGATACCAAGAGCTGGAGTCCCCCTGAATGGTAACTACGTGCAAGCACTCGGGTCCCTCTCCCATATGGCACGGCAGCCCCCTGCCAGCACAGGTAGCAGAAGGGGACACGAAGAAAACAGCCTGACTTGAAAGCACATGAAGCATGGAAGGGTCGAATCGCGCCTCATCTGCTCCCGTAGCAAACTGTACAAAACCAGAAGCGCTGGCATCTGCAATCCAGAACATCATTTGGCACAGTTTAAAATTTTAAAGTAATTTTCAAAAATATTTTTCCCCCCCCCCCAGCACCACATGGTGATTTTTGTCCTTCTCAAGAGCCAAAGGCAAATACAGACATGCTCAACATACATTGTCAAAGGGAGAGGTTTCCTAGCAACAATAATGATATGAATGGAGCCCAAGTTTCGTTTCCAATCCCTTATGCAACATTAGAGCACTTTGTAAGGTACAAGGAAAGAGGAAAAGAAGTATCTCGGAAATCTGGCTATGCATCGTTACCCAGACAGATAAGCAAATCAGTTTTTCAAGTTTTCCTAACACACAATTATCAAGGTTTTTTAAGTGTAAGATACAGCCAGAAAGGGAAGAAATCTCCGAGTTTATTCCCCATCCTCTCTGCCTTGATTGCTCCCCCCCAGCCCAAACCCAAGGCACAGCGGTAAGGACAGTGTCCCCAGCCAGGAAAGGAGCCATCACCTCTGTTACCATGCTCTGCTGCTTCTCAAATCACCATAAAGGAAAAAAAAATCCCTCTGCTTTCGCCAGATTAAGGAGTTGCCTTTCATCCAAGGCCCAAGTCTGATGAGATACTTGGTATATCTCAGCATCACCCAACTGCAAACCACACATCAGGCTTCATCCTACACAGCAGACACACACCCGAACAGGAAGGTGTGGGAAACAAGAAAAACCCATTAGAGCAGGAGAGCAGCTCCACTGGGGTCCACGCCTGTGGTCCCATCGCTAATGCCCTGCGACTGAGGAAAATCAGCACTATTAGCTCCTGTGTTCTTCCCACAGCAGCATCAAGGTGGTTTCACCTTACATCCTTCCTGCACAAACTCATCCACACTGAAAGACAAGTTGGCAAATTGCAAGTTTCCGTCTTTGATGGTGTGAAGCACCACTTCTATTTTTCTTTCCCTTATTTTTTTTTTTCCTCCCCTAATCAGCCTCCCCAGAAAGACAAAGATGGTCCTCTCCAGTAAAGGACCAATAATGAAAATACCCACAGGTGTCCCAGCTGGACCTCAGCTTCTGTTTATAATCAGTGGTGCATGATATGTTCCTAAATTAATCCTCTCTGGCAAACCAGGAGCCAAAGTGCTTAACTCAGAGACCAATTTTAAATGCTTGAAGTTATGGGGTTTGAGCACTCCATATTATGCCTAACAAGGGAAAAATGACCCCTCTTATCTATAGTAGACCCAAGTTTCCCATAGCCCAAACCTAACTGTGTGACACCAGCTATAACTCAAGGAGAGAACACTCTGCATTTGTCATAACTAGAAATAGCTTTTGGAGTTTGCAGCTCGTTGCGAGCTACCAGAGCCACGGGATGCTTGTTTACGGGGCACCATGCAAGACATCTGTTCGGTCTGGCTTTTTAACTAAGAGGGGATTTATCTTTGGCAAATCAGTTTTGTGGGTCAGGAACCGGTTTCATTACAGTCCAAGGGTTTGGCCAACGCTGTCGTTTAGTTTGATTTTTTTTGTACTTTCTCCCAAGCATTCTGCGACAAAAGAGGCCACGATCAATCATCCAAGGAGACACGCTGCTAGGAGTGATCAAATAAAATTAAAATGGTTATCCGAGCAGTGTTGATGCTTTTGACAGATGAGTTTTGAAATGCTTTCTATGAATTTAGTGGGGGGTATGGAATTATCAGGAACGTTACAGGGCTGAGACCTGGCCAAACGCATACCGTTCTTGGAAGGGCGGCTTAGAGCCGGGAGCAGCACCCTTCGCCGTACGTCATCATCCAGACATGGCAGGACGGGCCAGCTGGGCCCCGCACGAGAGGAAAACACAATCAAAACCACTAAAAACGCCACAAAACCAGATGGAAATCTCAAAAAAAAGGTCAGAAATGTATCTGGAGGATTTGTATTTCTGTCTTTTCCATGCACGATATGGCCAAATTCCTCTTTGTGCTTAATTTCTATGTATTTCTTGGAAGAAAGGGACAGCAGCCCTACTGATGCACTACTGGGGCACCAAGTCTTCCTCACTGTGGCACCTACCAAACCCAGCCAGATGTGAGCCGGCATCACAAAGTAGAGCATGGCACTGGAATCCCAATAAAATTAATCTTCACAAATCATGCCCTTTTTTTTTCAAGTGACAAAAAAAAGAAATAAATCTAAATGTATTCAAGAAATCTAAACATTTACTTTAATAAAACATTTACATTCGTTACCAGGCGAGATACTGCAAACAACTCTGTGTAAGTGAATTTAGCTGAACTTCTGAGCTGTGCAGGCTAATGACGATGCTGACCAGCTTCAAAACCATATTAAGACTACTGATTATTTATTATAAAATGCCTGCACAGAGGGAGAGACCTAATTGTCTGATGAAGATCCCAACCCCTGTGGGTATCACAGCATACTATACCTGTAAGAGTCAGGGCTCATTAGCCTAATCACAAAGAATAATACTAGGAGCAGAGCTTTGCAAAGCTACGGATTTTTGACTTCCTAAGAGTTTCACAGAAACACCCACGCTTGTTTTGCCGTTTAGTGGGGTTCTTTTTCTTGCTGTTTCTATCTGGCAACAGACAGCCTTCTCCCCCTCCCCATCCTCGCTGCAGACACCAGCAACCCCAGGCTCTGCGGGGCCGTGAATGTTCAGCATCTCTACAGTACCTGATTAATCATATCCATCCTCTCTCCATGCATGGAGCCACGCAGCCCGCGGAAGCCAGAGCAGACGAGGGTGGTCAGCAGATGTGTGGCTGGTGGGGCTAGAGAGTGATCTTTTACTTTGCATTAATCTTACGCGCATAGGCACTGATGCAGCAGGGATTTTTTCAGTCCCTGCAATATGTATCACTGATGAGAAGCTTCCCCGTTACGCTGCTTTGGAATACAGATACAAATTCATTCAGTCTGAATCCCTGTGCCATGCTATTACCATATGAGTTTCAAGTATGGATGCAGCCAGGAGAGGATTCATACCTGCCTCTCTAATTTTCCTGCTATGCTGTCCCCTTTCCTCTTTTTCTCAGCTCTATTCCCTCTCCTCTACAAAAGGTGGCACTGACCTTTCAGAGAGAGAAATATTGCAAGGCTTCTCTAATCAAGCTGGTTATCCATATCTATGTAGAAAGCACCAAAAGATTGCATTTTGCATCCTTTCCCTCCACTGATTCATACCTCGTAAATAAAAAAATACTTACTTGTCCATCAAAACCATTTAACCATCAGCGAAAGTTCTCATCCCTACAGTGGATTTTAAACCTTGCTTCATCCACTCTTGTTTTATAAATGGGGCAAAAAGTAGAGAGTTTTAAAAGGCACAAATGATAGACTTCCTTAGGAAGCTACAAGTCTGAAAACATCATGCTGTCAGCAAGTCATTCACAACAGTCTACCTAAGCTCTTCCTGTTCTTGATCTCCTCATACTGCTTTCAAGGACAGCCACTCTTCTGGGCTAACGACCATTTCCTTTGCAAATGCACCTCTCAGATACCGCCCTACTATTTTCACGCCTCTTCTCATCGTATACAATACTCTTATCCCTCTTCTCCAACCCCTCTCCTGAAAAATGCGTCATTTCTTTGCATTTTCCTGCTTACTAAAACACTGTGATTAAACACGTCACAACTCCATGACCTTACACACCTACTTGTGCCTTACACCTTCTAGGTGATGCTTTGGTTTTTTGCTGTGACACTGCACTGGAGTCATTCTGTACCACTTGCTCAATGTCCTGGGCTTGAACACTTTCCTGGCTGTTTCTGAAGAGCTTATAGCTGAATGTGTCCAAGCTTCAGGCTCAGTTTCTTCTATTCAAATTTTTAAACTTGGTCATTTGGACCATTTACATTTGCCATTCATTCCTTCTTCTTTAATATCTAAACTCTGTGAAACCTATAAGATTCCTAGCTCTGGGTGCTAAGCAAATCCATCAAACTGGAGTGAACCTCTCCACTCAGAATACAGCAGTAAGAGCTTAAGTTAGAACCCAGACACAAAAATGGGCACCTGGTCCCGAGGAGGATGCAGTTCTTTGTTTCCTGCAAGTTCAAAACTGCGTTCACAGCTCTGGCCTGCCAGAAGGCACTGCAGCACTGTTCAGGTCCCTAACATCAAAAGAAGGTTCCAGATTTCACCATCTGGTTTTTTTGCTAGCTTCACAGCCTTTTAACAAACTTTTATCCCATCCCAAAATCCTAAAAAACCTGTATCAGCCAAGGGTCTCCAAATGTACATACATACCCACCAAGGGGACCCTGAGCCTCTCGTCACACTCACACCACATTCAGCTCATGGGAAGAGAGATGAAGTCTTCATTGCCCAAGCGAGGTCACAGTTGGCCAAATGTTTTCTTAAAAAATGTGTCTAAAAGCTTAAAACAAGGTACTTGGCTTTAGCAGTGGTTAATTAATTTTACACAGAGCCCAGATGCATGTTC
This sequence comes from Apaloderma vittatum, assembly GCF_000703405.1. NCBI lineage: Eukaryota > Metazoa > Chordata > Aves > Trogoniformes > Trogonidae > Apaloderma > Apaloderma vittatum. The sequence goes on along the minus strand of NW_009698611.1, from coordinate 15,820 downwards.
TGACTGAGAACAAATGTCCAAAGACTTGAAAATTAGTAAACACAGATTGAGAAATCTTGGAAAAAACATTGCACGTTACACGACTAAGGAACTTATTTGGCCTGATTTTAAGACAATGGTTTTGTTTTTTTACACAGCTTTCTGGAATTCACAGTAAAGTGACATGTGAAGTGTCTATCTCCCATGCCACAAAGAGGAGGCGTGCAGAGATGCAGGTGACATAAATACTCAATCCCTATCATTTTAATAATAGTCAAAGATTCCCGTCATTCTGATGAGATTTATTTGGACTGAGATCAGAGTATGAAAACCAATAAGCAATCAATATAGTAACTCTAAGAAACAGCCTTTTCCTCAGCAGTTTTCCCACCATTTTTTTAGGATTTCAGGAGATTCTGTTACAGTACTGGTGCTTATCAGGTGACACTGACCTCCTTTGGCTCAGGCAGGACACTTGGAGATTGATTCAAAGAGGACCCAGGACCTGCCTTGGGCACTTCTGCAGGAGGAGCAGATCCCTGCACATGAGGTGGCTCCTCCACAAACACTCAGCACTACGCCATTCTCCAGGCCTGGAGGAGGTCAGTCTAGAGCCCAATTTTCTGCAAATGTCCTGGATTATGGGTTCTGCTGTTTCTCAAATACTTCCACGCGTGGATATGTGACCACAGCAAGGGGAAGAGTTGGTGTGCAATTTATCTGGGACCTGATGCTGTCATCTCCCTGCAGCCAGGTCTGCCATTAACCCAGTGCACAGAGATAAGAGAAATATTTCACCCTTCTAGCAGAAGAGCCTAAATGCTCTTTTAATTCCCAGTCAATCCACGACAACGTTGCTGGTCCAGTTAAGTCCACAGAAATGAAGAGGTGTGAAACTATAAAACTAAAGTTGCCTGGCTGGTGGCAGGGTTGGAAAGGGTCAGAGAGACCATGTGCTTTTTAAGTTATATGTTTTCTGACCATGCACTCAGTGTTTGCCTGCTAACGATGCTCTTCTGAGTCGCCTGACCTCCCTGGAAGCTTTCATGCAGACCTAGCGTGCTCCTGCCCTTCCACAGAGAGTGGTTTGGCACTGAAAACCTGATGCCCAGCGAGCCAAATGGATCCCTAGCTATGTGCACAGCCACTATTATTTCCTTTGACTTGCTCCAGAGCTCTCCCAGGGGCCCTATGCTCTTGCCAAGAACCCATGACATCACTTATATTATTAATAATTACAATATATTCACAGATGGATGGACAGATGGACACGCATATGACAGAGTTGTGTTTAAAGTCAATACCTCTCCTTTCTCATCACTCCTTCCCACACCCCCAGTTTTCCCATTTGCTTATCTACTCCCTCCCAGGGAGGAAAGGCTAAAGCTGGTAGTAGAATGAGTTAGTAGTATTTTTCCTCTTAAATAAACAAAAACCACATTACTCAAATGACTCCTCATTTTTCACTCCAAGCTCACATTTCCTCACTTCACAGCCCTAACTGAGCTCACGTATTTTTAAGTTCTCAGAGAAAGAAGTCACAAATTTTTGTTCCTTGTACTGTTACACCACTTATAGAAAAGTCTCCGACAAAAGCTTTGCGAAGGGAAACGCAGGGCAAGAGCTCCACAGAACCAGCTGCAGCCACCCTCCTTGTTGGTCCGAGTTATTTCACAGTGGCCAAAAGTACGCTGAGTCTTTGCAGAGCAAACAAGCGGAAAGACCCAGCTCCCGCTGGGTCGTAAAGAGCCTGGCTCCTATTTTTATGGCATGGAAAAAACCACAGGGAGGGTTCCAAGAAACAGGGGGGAGGGAGGTGATGGAGACAAACAAAGTCATACCGTGACTCAACGTAAGGGTATGTTCTCACTTAGGAAGTTTCCCTCTTTTGTTTCCCACTTCTGAGGGGCCTCCAAGGAAAACACTGATTTTGGGGAGAGCGGTTGGTGCAGCGTGTGGCTTCACGCCTAGCTCAGGGTTTCTTGACTCGGTGTGAGAGAGGAACTAGCACAGTTTAATCTGGGGACCGTCACCTTCAGAGACAAAAAGGCAGGTGGTTAGCAAAGAGCAGAACATCATCTGCTCCAGGAGAGCTGAATCCACCTCACGCTGTAGCCCCCAACCAGAGGCTGACCGCATTGTCCCTCCAGCTCGGAGGACATTTGGGCTGAGCTGTGCTCCCCTGAGCACCCAAGGAAACGCAGCTCCGTTCTTGGCAGGAAAGAAGCTGTACGAGCTGCTGTTACGGCCCCAGGGGTGTGGGAGGGGGAAGCGGTGAGCCAAAACCAGCCCCTGCATTGAGTAAAGACTCATTAAATGTTTCTTGACAAATCTCAGGTTTAGTATGCAATTTCACTCTAAGGAATTCAAATCAAGGGTGGTTTTTTTTTTGTTGTTGGAAATTACTTGACAGATACATAGTTGAATACAGATTTTTTTGCACAACAGTTTTTATGCTGTCTCTTTCTCAAACACTGTTAACGCACAGATATCTCCTCGTTAAGGTATGGATTTATGTCCATAATCTATTTACCTCTCCATGTCTTCACCTATTAAAATTAAAGCTTATGTGTTGAAGAAAAGCAGAAAACATAAATTGTTACCAGAGTCTTTACACGGTACCATGCCAAGGCAACACTGGCTGCACAAATACCTCCAGCCACCTCATTTCTGACCTGGACTATGCATTAACCCACTCCTAGGATGATTTGGAGAAAAAACCCTCTATGTAAATACGTAGCAAGAGTAAATGGCTTTGGGTGTGCATGCCTGCGTGTATGCATTTGTCGCCAAATATTTGCTTCAAAGCAAGGTTCCCAGCTCCCTAAGCTGGCCCAACAGCAAGCCAAGTCCCACTAGGTCTTGTACTGGCTCCTGTGCTTGCGATGGAGAGCTCCATCTCAGGGACATGATTAGAACAAGTAGGCAATGAAGTAGATTATATCTTTGCTCATTAAAGAAAGAAAATTCCTGTAAACATGCATAAGATTATCATTAAAAAAAAATAAAAATCCCTTGACAGCTTTCATTCTGAAAAAAAAAAATAATGTCTTACACACCTCAAAAGCTGACAAATAAACAAACATCCAAGTCACCTTGGGTTTGGGGGTGGTTGGGTTTTTTTTCTTTGCCTACTGCTCACAGACTTACAATTTTCTCTGAGCGTGGAAATAAAAATAATATTTTTTATTAAAAAGGGAGACAACTTGAGATTTGACAAAGCTCTTTTTCCTAGTATCGACAAGCAATCATCATCTATCTTACAAATGGGTACTTGCCTCACAGCACATTTGAGCGAACACTGGATTTCTAGTCCTTCGAGAACCAAGATAACAAACGAATCTTCACCAGCTTCAATGATTTCAAAGCTAATCAGAAGATAAAAAGGCTGGCAGGACAGCTGACAATACATTACAAACAAACAACAGATCTATATGGGATATTTATGTATTTAAATTCCAAGCGTGGGGAAGGTTGGACAAGTGTTTCCAAATATGAGTTTGCCAGAACGAAGAAAAGTCAAAAAAGTAACAGAAAAGTGGACACCATGAAAGCATCTGGGTGGTTATCCTGTCTCCCACAGGGCTTCACCAGGAACCCACAGAGGTCCCAGCTGCACCCCTACAAGAGTTTTTCCTAAAGGTGGCCCCCTCAACACCGATGTCTACAGGGAGGAAAAACAAATAATAGTGATGGCAATTCTCAGTGACTCCATCCAAGAGTTCCCAGGGGTCCCTGAGATAACGGAAGGGCCCCAGGACTCGTGTGACACATCAGAGGAATAGGCCTTCCCTAATTAGATGAGTAGGAAAACTTCTTAAAGATGATGAAAAGCAACTTGGAGAATGCATCGAGAACTTACCTGATTTCAAGTGGTACCTTCCTGATCTCTAACTTGCTTACAGGGTTTCTTTTTCGATACCATCACCTGAGGCCTAAAGTCCCTTGCTTGTTTCTTCCACAGGGTGTACAGATTTCAAGCAAGGTCCAAGGTTAAAGCCCTGAGGTTTAATCATGCATAGTTTTCTACTTGTCGCAGAGACTCTGAATTTCTCTGCATTAAGATCAACATCCAAATTCCCCAGAGAGGCAAAGTGCTGCATCTCAACCATTCTGCCACTGCCTGAGTTTGGGACTCACTTCTTTGCTGCCAAAAAAATAATCAATATACCTATTCCTAACAGAGCAAGACAGGCTGTGCAGAATCTGATGTTCCTTCCAGCACCCTGCTCAGGACCCAGCACAGCAACGGGTCCTGCCATGGATGCTGACAGCAAACATAAATGTTCCTTCAAGCAAGCAAAACTCTTCAACTTACCCATAGCTCACTCTTCAAAGGAGTTTTCTCTCCAGAACAAGTGCCGACATATGTCTGACCTGAAATATGAACATCTATATATAGATAGCAGTCATCGGAAGCAATTACTCAAGTCTCCATCCAATCAAGGCACTGCAAAAGGAGTAGTGAGGATTCCCCAGCGACAGTGTCGGGAGGCTGATGATAATCCTCCTGCCTTGGAAGGGGAGCCCAACGAGAGGTGGTTAGGGCATTTGACTCTGCCTTTGATGAGGAAACAGTCAGAGAAGAAGAGCTACGATAACCTCCTGACTCTAGAAAAATGTTAAAATGTGGCTCAGCAAGAATTTCCGATTGTTTTACTTTACCTCCTGACTCCTCAGTTCAAAGCGGTGAAGCTGTTTCCAAGGCAGACGAATATATTTAGGTTTTGGTGACTGATCACAAGTTTCCCAAAAGCTTACATATTCATCCCAATGGAGAAGAGATCACCAAGGGCAGCTGTAATTGGTCTGGGGGGCACTTTGATTAGCTGCAGATTACCTGTTCCTTGATGAAAAGAAGTATCAGTGAATGTGTTCAGTGGGGCTCGGGAGGAGTTTCGGTGGGAGACCAGACATCGTGATGAGCCCTTCTGACACCAGACCTCCCCCATCACGTCCACTCAGAACCACTCCGAGGGGCTGTCTCAGGATTTTTCTACCCTGGCTAAATCTCAGCTGCCGAAAAGAAAATACACAGCATTTACCACTGACTGCAGCAGTCCCACGGTTCATCACACGAGGGCTGGCACCAAGGACATGCCATGGCAGGGTTGGGGGGAGTGGCCCTATCCCCCAGCCTAAGAGTGTCTCCAATTTATTACATTTTAGTTTTCGGTCAACTTTGAGAAAATGGCTGAAGAGTGAGTTTCCATTACCGCATACATCATTTTATCAACCTTATTTTTGGTGATATTTGTAAATTACAATAAATTTGCTTTCTTCTGAATATTCAGATGCTTCAAAAGGTACCCAAAGGATGCAATTAGACCCTAGGGAAATACGCTATTATGTGCACATATCATGTTTTGCATAGGCTTTCCAGCATCTACATAATTTATGTTTTTCTGCATAATTTCCCCTTTTTATGTTTCCTATGCGTTTGTGAGATAATGCAGAAGTCAGTTCTCTACCACCAAAAATACAGAAAGAACTTAAGTCTGTATTCTTATTTCACCCAATCTGCTTTACTTCCCGCAAAACCCTTGGAAATAAACCCTGGAGAAATCCTTTCATATGCGCCAAACATCAATGCCTGAGGAAAAACCCAGAAGGTCGAGGCAGCTCTCTGAAAGGAACCAGAACCTTGTCCACTCCCATATTCATCTGGGCATTCAGAAGGGCCTCTGATGGATAACGTTGAAATGGTAAAGCTTTTAAACTGTTTATAATCCTTGCTTCATGTTTGAAACATACAAAAATAACTCTCAAAAAACTTTCAAGTCGCTTTTTAGCTTCCCATGCCAGTCACTTGCATCCAAGCTTGTTTTTAACAATAATAATAAAAAAGGAATAATAATGAAAAGGAGAAATTTCAGTCAGGACGTAGTTAAAGTGGATGTCTACTGCTCCTTTCTAATTCTGTTGGCTGCAGGTTTTTGTTCGTGGATTTTTATTTTAAAATTAAAAGTAAAAAATGAAGGAAATAGCCCCCCCCTCAGCCATGATGGTTTCTCCATACTTCCCAGCTCTGGGAGTCATGGAGAGCATGAGAAAGCTTCATTAAATATTTTTATTATCGCTATTATTAATAATAGTTCTATATAATTATATAAAAAAAAATCTGCCTGTCATCTTTGCATTCATATTTTCGAGTCCTCAGAAGAATGAGCCCTTCAGACTCAAATCCCAAAACTGTGAAACACAGAAACACATAACTCATCCATTTTACACCAAAAAAACTAATACAGCCTAATACAAATAACCATCCCCAAACACAGTCCCTGCAAGTGCAATTGGGAAGAAAAAGTACTCTTCCCTTTGTACCTTTCCCAGCATATTATGGGGTAATCCACTTATTTAAAACTCACTCCTGAGTCCATGTAAAATCAGTCATGGACCAGCAAGGAGATATTTAAAGTATGTTTTCTTCTCCACAAACCATGACAGCCTTCAGATTGCCAACAAAAAAAATGTCTCAAGCGAATAAAACAAAATATTTATGTTGTGAAACCCACAGCGTGAAACAGCAGGAATAAAATAATCTGGTAAAATTTAAAGAATAAGATTCTTTGTAGAATACATAAGAGAACACCTGCTGCTTTCCTTATTTTTTATTTATTATAATTAACACGTTCAAACTAAGCAGTATGCAGATATATAAAAACAAACAACCGAGGAAAAAAAATAAAAAATACTTTACATTAAAAAGTTCATTTGAAGTTGAGAAAATGTATGATTAATTAATCACAACAGAATCTGCTTACTTAAAAGCCTATCGACATGGTTTAGAAATCATTTGTGTAATTCGAGATAAGTAGCAGCAAGGACCATGCTCACCCGGGTGTTCCGATGTTCTCCCAGAGCCACCACCCCCTGCAAGCACGAGCTGGGGCAGAAGATAGTCACTTGGTGGAATATGGCTTCTTTTAAGACTAAAACCAGAGAAGACCATAAAAAATGCCTTTCAGAGAAGATTTCAGCGTGCTTGAACACCGCTGCTCATTAATCAAATACAGCGCGAGCTCACTCATCCTCTCCCTCTATTTATTTACGAGTCAGCACAAGGTCAGCTCGGAGGGGCTCACACATCTCGACAAGCATTTGTACGCAGCCAGAGGTTAATTCCATAGGACCAACCTGTACTGATAATAAATACCTGAACAAGATGCAGGAGGACGTGGAAAAAGCTGAAGGTTTAGACTGGGTAAAATCACTGAGGAGGAATTATTCTCCTGAAAACTTAAATGCGCTAGGTCAAGTCTGCGTTCGGTGGGGTTGCACCAAAGGCAAGCAAGATGAGATAGTCAGAAAGAAACTTCTTGAGGAAGAAAATTGCAGGTGGGAAGGACAAGGATGAGGGTGAAAACGGGGTGCAGGAGTGGGCTCACGGCCCCAACACATGCAATGTGCCCTTGGCCCCTGCCTTTACACGCTCGCCAGGCTTTTTCTAAGCTCTGAGTGGAGTAATATTTTTAAAAATTCCTCTCTTCACACCATGCTTTTCAGGCATGCCTCGTATCTCAGGAGAGCAGGGAGCTGTTTATACTAAAACCATTTGGCCTCACCTTTGTACCTCTGTAAGACACGGAGCCTGTTCTTGGAAGCATTGATCCCCTCTTGTTCCTAGGATATTGCTCTAATCTAGAAATACAAAAAGACTTATGTCATACATATATTGCACCGCAGTTCTTGGTGGAATTGGAAAAATTAAAAAAAAAATCCATGGGAACTCTGTGGGATAAGCAGCATCTTGCTCTTCACAGGCAGAGCAGAGGTGGCTCAGTCCCAGAGCAAAGCTGAGCTAGTCACTAGCTGCCCCTGAAGGTGCATAAATTTGAATTAATCTTTCTCAAGAAGGGGTGAAAACCAGTAAGTACAAAGGAAAAGTTCGAAAAGATGTGCTTTTTTCCATCTCTTCCCAAAACACTTCATATATACGTATATAAATAAGTTGACCAAAGTTGAAACAAAGTTATTGGATGCAAAGAGCAAAGTTACCCAATGTAAAGCCTCCATGGGGAAAAAAACCCTAAAACACCAACAGAACAAAATACAATAACAGCTTGAGTCCTGGTACTCAAACACCAGCTCCTTGGGTATCTGAAACAGTTTCGTTTTCAAAAGAGTTTGGATCTGACGCTTCCCACCACACCCCTTTTCAGCCTCTTCCATGAGTGCCAGCGTGTTAAAGCACTTTCCCTTCTGAGGTGTCTGAGAAATGAGGTAGATGAGCAAGATTTTCTCAAAAATCAGGATGGTGTGAAAAAAGAAATCTTTCCACTGACACCAACCAGAAGGTAGACGTGGCTTTTGCTGGTCCTCCTCCTATTAGCTCCACGCACCAAGCCTTCCTTCCCAAGACGGAGCATCCCTCTCCTCCTGCCACCTCCAGGGACAATCCCGTCCTGCTGTGTACAGAAGCAACATCAAAGCATTTCTGAAAGCCTTGATAATGTTTTGGTAACGTTGCTTTGGTTTATTTTTTTTCAGCATAACTTAATTTCACTCAGGTTTGGCTCCCTCTTATAACCTCTGGTGAAGTCCATCAGTGTCCAGGAGGGCCCAGTCTCACGCACACCTCACTGGACATCTCACCTCACCACCAAGCTCGTGGTGTCACTCCATGCACACCCACAGATGGTCTCTCTCCTTGACATTAAAAAACTCTCCACTAAAGTCTCACGCAGACCATTATTGGGTTGCTTCATTTATTACAATCTAAAGGCAGCGTTATTACATCCCACCATCCGAACTGTGCTCTTAAATAACAGCTTGTACAATAATTAAACGTAGCAGTGAGAACATTGTTAAAATCAATGGCCCAGTGCATTAGCACTTTAAACACATTTTAAGCTAACTTGATAATACCGACTGCAGTTGGGGAGAAGTTAAGTCAGGGCAAACGGTGTGGACAGGAGCCCAGGAGCTGCAGCTCCTCAGGGCTCAGCTGTCCCAGGAGATGGATGGAGAAGCAGCACATCCCACCCAAACGCAGGCTGGTATTCAACATCTCTTGAATACTCCAAATATTCTTATCAACACCAAATTTTTAAAGAGAAAATGCTGAGTAGGAGCTCCTCTTGTGATGATAACAGTATTCTGAGCATCAAAAATAAAAAGCTGAGATGCACGAGAGTGTGGGAGGTGGGAAAGCATCACGATTTTTTTTTTTCCCAACAGCCTTTTTCCCAATTCAGATGCTTTCCCCTCATTTGAGACCCTGCTCTGTTTGCTTTTTCCTCCTAAAATCATCAGTGTGAGCTGGTGTTTAGGCACAGAGAAGCGTGATGCCTCACTGGCCCACAATTTATCCTGATGCTGCATCCCTGGGAGAACCTCTGAAAGTTTGGTTGAATTAAACAGAAACAGGAAAACTTAGGGATGTGACAGGTAATTTGATGTGCACATAGCCAAAAAAACCAACCAAACAAAAAAAGACAGGGCAAAAAGAAATAACATATGACTTCAAACCAAAACTCTGTGAAACTTGCAACAAATAGAAACTCATTTAAAGCTACTTATGGATATTTTTTTCTTCAGGTTAAAAGTGTACAAATATAAAAAATTCTGAAGTCTTTCAAATAAAAATAAAGATTGGAAAGTAGAGGTCAACTCCTCCCTACTCTTACAGCATTGTTTCCTGAGACATTGTGGAGTCAAAAAAATAACAAAGAGAAAAAAAAACATAGAACAATAGAATGGCCTAGGCTGGAAGGGACCTTAGAGATCATTTAATCCATCCTCCCTGTCGCCAGGGACGTCACCTCTCGACTAGATCAGGCAACTCATGGGGACCGAACGGGAATCGAACCCACGACCTTGGTGTTGTTAGCGCCACGCTCAACTGACGAGCTAACCGCCCCCCCCTACATAAATCTAGTTACTTTTTATTCAGGATTATTTATTTTCATTTTCCTACAAATTAACAGTGTTAAACAAAAGTAGAAAAAGCTGTTCTGAATCAAAATTTCTGTTGAAAACTGGAAATAAGAGCTTTGGACAAGTTCAACTCTCTACTTAAGTGAGAAGATGTATCAGAACTGGCCTCTTCTCATGAAAAACCCACTGCAACAAACCGTAGGGTTTCGGTCCAAAGCCATTTGTCAGAAAATTCCCAGGCCAAAATATTTAACCTTAAAGTACATAGAGCTATATGTCATTGTTAAGAAACAATAGCCAAAGGGTTTAACAGAGAGATCTTTTTTAACTCTGAATTTCTAGCATCTGCTTGGCATACCATAGTCAACAGAATTTATGATATGGGAAGGAACACCTATATATGTTTTACGTAATGCACACATAAAAATGTATTTCTTCATTTCAGGCGGGTGGTGGAGAGATCCCAAACAGTTTTGACTTCTGCTATTTACAGAGACATTTGCGGGCAGAGGCTGTGCTCCCAAGTTTAGCAAAGATATTATTTTCTCACTCCGCTTTTTATTTATAATATTACAAAAATAAATGTGACATATTTAGGGGATGTGTCACGTTTTAAAAAGCTCAACCAAGGCACATTTTGGACTTCTTATTTTTAAGGTCTGCCCTTCTTAAAACACAATTTCCTGAGTAGTTTTCTATGTAGAAAAATCTATCGCAACAGTTTTTATACCACTTCATTTAGCAATCTTCAAAAAGGAAATATACAGAAGCCCTCGTGAGTCTTACTGGAGCTAAGAACAATACTAAAATTCCCTTTTATGGCCAAGACTCTACACCATCACTGAAACTTAGACCCGGTTAATACAAAGAGGAGCTGAGGAAGTGCAAATATTTTCAGCAAGTTCCTACGCACTGTCTCCATCCTAAGCAGGGACCAGCCAAACAAATAAATATATTCCTGGTTTTAGGTCTAGCTTCTCCACGATTAGTTTATATATGCTTTATAAGGGTATCTTGCTGAAGTTACAGGCACAGCTGCTCTTAAAGCACACAAGGAATATTAGATTTGTGTTTCGGCTGAAGAACACCCATGCTGCTCCGTAAGGGAGCGAGTAGGATATAGATTTTGGGAAGTGAATTTCCAAAGATCACTGGGGTAAATTCCCCACAAACTAACAAGAAAAGCCTTCTCTCACAAATAGGCTGGACTAAGGCTGTTCTTTCATCTCAAATCACACTTGCGGTAGTACCTCTTAACTAATGGCGTATAAAAGAGACGACTATTTTTAAAATATTCATGTAAGAGGGGGCTGCGATCAAGCTGTACTAAACCCCATGAGTGCAAATGTCTGCTCCACTCCCATCCCTGCCCTTTTTGCTCTGGTCCTGCCTTTAAAAGCCATCGATGCTGACAGTTTCGCTTCTCTCCCTGGAAACAAGGGTGCTTTAACAGCTCCTTGTGTCAATGCTGGCACAAACTGGTGAGGCAAATCAAGGCACTCAGGGGTTCAGGCTAAAGCCCTGCTGAGGTCTCCCTAATTCAGGTCTTTAAAATCACTAAGGAGGACTCTACTCAATGAGTAATAGTTAACTACCAGCCCAAATCATTCAGGCAGCATTAGCACATCACAGAGACATGATATCTCACATACTCAGAATCTTCTTTCTAAAGAGAAATAAAATTCATTTATTACGTCACTTGTTCTTTAAACTGCAGTTGTTTTCTAAAGCAAACCTAGGAAACATAGCATCATCATCTTCTCTGTTCACTGCCTTTCAGCAATTCTTGACCAAATTTGCTGAGCTTCCAGCTAGGCAATGTCTCCCTCTTGGCTTCTCCCACCTACCAGTCCCAAAACTCGAGCTGGGACACGCAAGTCAGGATGGGTCTTTGTCTGGCTCATCCATCATCAGTGAGAATGAGGATCCTGCAACCAGGTTCGTTGCATGTTACTGACATCCAGTGCTCCAGGAAAGACTGTTTTGATTGCAACAGAAAACTGAAAAAGTCTTACACATCAGTTTATTCCATAAATTCTCGTCTAAACACACGGGATCATCGCTGTTAATGACCCTTGATGGAGGGCAGCTCCGTGCAGTTGGGTGTATGGGGCTCCACAACAACTATTGTCATGCTCAGAAATTACACCCACGCATCCTGGCTGGCATTTTAAAAAAATCACTAACTAGAGTGAGTTATAATAAATGAGAGTGGGCAGAGAAAAAAAATCAACAATAACAAAGAAAAAAAGAAAACAAAAAAACCCCAGAATATTGTAATTGGTTATTTAGTTAAAAAAAAAAAGTAAAAAGAGGAAAATTATCACAGGTGGTGACGGCAGATGTGACAGCCCAGGATACTTGGCAAAATATGAAGTATATTTGATTACTGATATGGATGCTTCTATGGGGTTGATGGTTCAACTTTTTCCAAGTGCTTTCAATATTAAGGAGTTACACTTAACAATAAAAAATTGCAGTTTCAGAATTTATTTTTTTCTCTATTTTTAAAGAAATATACCTAGATCATTGCGATCAATAGCAGCTGCTGTGAGATATTAGCTGGTTAAGCAAGGCTATAAAAGTCCTTCAGTAAAACAATGGCAGCAATTAACTGTTTAAAAGCTGATCATCACTGCCACGTCTCAAAATGGATGCGTGGCCACATGAAAGACAGCAGCCATAAATATCGTATCATGGCACAGGGCCAAAGCTACTGTATTTCCAGCCAGTGAATCTAAATTATATTATCACAGTTAATCAGTGAACACTATTTCTTGCGTTGGTTTGGGTTTTTTTTCCTCTCCCAATATTTTAAGGTTTTTGCCTGGTGGCATTTTAAGGAGAAGCTGGTGGTCACCTGCATGTGAAACCTCCTCCATGGGGACAGAGTCTTCACCCTGGCAGGGGGGCTGGACTAGATGATCTTTTGAGGTCCCTTCCAACCCCCAACATTCTGTGACTCTGATGGTGCAACCACCCCTCTCCAGCCCCACCTGGCTGTCCCAGGTGAACAGCCCACATTGACCTCTGAACAAAGTGGCAAGGATTTTTTTTAAGTTAGCAAAGACAGTGCATAGACAGTAACTAAAAAACACTTTTTTTCTTTTTTTTCTGGCCAAGGAAGCCTTCCTGGACCATCTGCAAGGTGGAGCTGAAAATATGACATCTAACTCCATTGATAAAATTACCTGTGCACTGTGTTGCACATGTAGAAGAAAAAAAACCCAACAAATAAAACCCACAATACAAACTAAGCCTGTTGTTCAACCTTTGGTGGGATGCGTGGATAAAAAAAAAAGATCTGTAAGACAGAATGACAATGTAAATTAATTGCTTTCAGTAACAAGCCTTTTCTAGGTAGTTTCGTCCAGAGGAATCAATTTATCCCACATTTTTTGCACGGCTGTAAGCAGAGAGAATGCAATCATTAAGAGTTTATGCTCAGAACGCTTACATCATCTCATAACATCAGTGCAATTACTATTTTTAGGAAGTTTTACTGATCTGCAGGCAGAGGCAGGTATGGGAAACACGAGAGCATCACGCAAACAGCAGAGGGGAACTGAGCAAGGGCTGCGTCAGGACGGGCACAGGATGAGGTGTAAAAAAAAAGTGACCTGAAGACTCAGAATCTGTGCTCACCGGCTTCGTCTGTCTTCACCTCTGTTAAGCGCAAACAAATTGTTCTTCATATAGCTCCAACTTCACCCTTAACCTCCGCAAAGATCACAAAAGAAATACACCACCGGTACCCAGGAAAACTCCCGTGGTGGTTTAACCGTCCTAGGTTCAGCATTTTATTTTATCTCTCTGAAATACAGACCAAATACGAGCCCTCGCCTCATACAAATCTTCCACCAATCTCCCTTTGTCCAGAGTTTTAGACAAAACAGAAAATTTAATACAATAAATCTCCAGGGAGAAAGGGGAGGTGGAACGGCCCAAAACCAACAAAAAAAGGTATTTCCAGGCCACAATTCCAAACCCACATCCTATCTGTTGCCATCAAGAGGTGCCCACCCGGGCTGGAAGGAGACGATCAAGCCCAACAGGAGGATGGGACTGGACTAACCACGCTGCCACAATGAACTCTTCTGAGATACCAGTTGGCCTGGACATGAGACAACCTCCAACTCTGAAGCAACACTCCCGTTGCAAAGAATGGGAACAAAATGCAGTAATATTTCTATTTAAAAATAATAATAATAAAAAAAAATTGAAGCCCTTGAGCCATCCCTCCCCTTGCAAGCAATCAGGATGCTTTTCTCTTTCATGCTGCGCTTCGCTTTTTTGTGCTGTGAATTTGCATTTTCTAGCCTGTCTAATTCTAGCTACTTTTTAAAAATAAAGAAATAAATCTCTGTGGTTAGTGAAGAAGTCAGAAAGCAAAGATGTACTTCAATTCTTCACAGGTTTTCAGCATTCCTGTGGTGGTATTGGCCCCTTAGAGAATCATCTTCTGACTTGCTGTAGGTTTCTCTTCACAGAGAGAAATAATCAGGGAGCTAAAATGTCTTTTTTTTTTTTTTTTAAACAGCATCACCCATTTGATGCAAACTGAGCTTTAGTTTATTTAATTTACTTCTTCACAAACACCCTCAATCTTACACACCATCCACACTCAGCAGAGAAAAGCCCCTTTCGTTTCTACACCAACACTTCTTCAATTAACCCATGAAAGGTGATTTCAAAACTCACCCTTTCAAGACACTACCTTTTTTACCCACAGATCAAATCTGTATGGCACAAGGACACTTGGAAGAGCTTGTCCCCACCCCTGCCCACATCTCAATGGAAGAAAAATATGGGTTTTTTTAGAATTGAGAACAATGCAGGTGGAGAGGATGGTGTCTCCTGGAAATCAGTCATTACCCACTAATTCTGGGGCATCCTTTATCCTCCAAGCCACATGTCAACATAATGGACGTGAAGGGTTCACATGAGAGACAAACACAGAAAAAAACATTTACAAACAAGGGCTACAATAGCGCATTAGCTGCTATCTTTCCCTTTATTTAAGCACACGTCTGGAAACACTGCCCAAAAAAACTGAGCATGTGTAATAAGGCCCCGGTTCTCCTCTTGCTTTGTTGCATCTGTTTGGCTCCTGCCAGAAATCCCCCTTGCAACTCCACCTCATCCACGCACAGCCATTCGTTCCACAGAAAAACATTTTGTGATGCAAAACCAAGCTGCGATTCTACAGCAATCTGAGAATAAGTATTTTCCAAGGGCTAGATGGAGCCTCTGCGCAAAGGAATAATCACTGTTTCACCATTCCCTGACAAACAGTATCACATTAACAGTAACGCAATCAGTGCTTTAGGTAGTACCAAACCGTAAACTATGCACCAGTACTGTACATTGCTAAGGGATGGCTGAGACAAAGAAAAGGCAGAAAAGAAGGAGAATAATAAAAAAAAATAAATATCCATTTTCCCTGAACAAAGGACTATTTTCTCCTTAGCCTCCTGCCAAGAACAAACCTCCTTTAAGTACAGTCTAAGCAATACGTAGCTTACGTTGTCTTGTGAGCAAGTCAAACAGGTTTAATTCAACCTGCTACTGCTGTTTTGGCCATCTTCCCCTTCCTTTTCCCCTTAGGCATGAGATTTTTCAGTATGTCCATAGCTCAGTATACCTCATTTAAAGGTAGCAACTAGATAAATCTATTTACTAAGAGGGCAAATTTTTTCCTCTTCATTTAAACTTTTCTGCTCCTTGTTATGCTTTTGATGCCGGAGGGGAAAAAGAAAAGAAAAGAGGGGAAAAGAAAAGAGGGGAAAAGAAAAGAGGAGAAAAAGAAAACAGGGGAAAAAAGAAAACAGGGGAAAAAAGAAAAGAGGGAAAAAAAGAAAAGAGGGAAAAAAAAGAAAAGAGGGGAAAAAAAGAAAAGAGGAGAAAAAGAAAAGGGGAAAAACAGAAAAAAGGGGAAAAAGCAGAGAGGGGAAAAAGCAGA
>NW_009698610.1:0-210 GCF_000703405.1 Apaloderma vittatum | reverse complement strand
CAACGGCATCCTGGCTTGTATGAGAAATTTTATGACCAGCGGAAGAAGGAAGTGATTGTCCCTCTGTACTCAGCACTGGTGAGGCCGCACCTTGAGTATTGTGTTCAGTTTTGGTCACCTTGGTATAAGAGAGATATCGAGGTGCTGGAGCGAGTGCAGAGGAGGGCAACAAAGCTGGTGAAGGGCCTGGAGAACAGACCTTATGAGGAG
>NW_009698609.1:38450-44342 GCF_000703405.1 Apaloderma vittatum | reverse complement strand
TATATATATATATATATAAATATATATGCTTTTCCCTCTTCCCTGCATCTGTAATATGTATCTAGATATATAAATATAGGTAATTATATAGCTATAAAGACAGATATATTTGTTCTTCCTAGATTGATTATGTCACCGGTTTGATATCTGGAGCTATTTAGGAAGAATTTTGCCCAGAGTAATTTTGAAAAAAAGGATTATATTCCTTCTGTTGATTAGACCTGTTGTTCAAAAATAGCAAAATACATCTGTTTCAAATGCCTGCTAGAGTTTTCATTGCTGCGTGGTGTTTTCTGTCTCAGATTTTTCCTCCCATTTGGCAGGTCTGTTGTGTACGTGAGCTCTACGGGAATGCAGAAAAGCCACCTGAGGAAGAAAATTGCTAATCACCAAAAATTACTAATCATTCTCTCACACTAAACAAATCCTACTGAGAGGTTTTTAGTTACACAAAGGTGGATTTTTTTTTTCTTTCCTCCTTTCCTTCTTTCCTCCAGCTAATGATTCAGAGATGCAAAATGCAGGGTATCGTATCCTACTATGTATTAGCTGCGGCATTTTCTTATGATAAGATCCAGGTCTGAGTCCAAACTAAAAACACAATAGCCTGAAAATCTTCTCATGCACGTCGTTTCACTTCCAAAACAGCAGGAAAAGTGATTCAGACAGTCATAGAAAAATCTTTCTGAGGTTACTTGTATTCCAGCAGTGAAGTTCCCTCCCCGAGACTGTGGCACCCGTGACAGTGCCCCCTAAAAGAGTTTACAACCAAAACAGATGAGGCAGAAGGCTGGAAGAAAAAGGCACAATTTGATCTGCAATTCTTAAAACTAGGAAACCCAGAATAAGTGTTTTTCTCAAGGTCACCTGACCTCTCTAGCAGAAGTAAAGCCTAGACCCACTCCTGAGTCCTAGAGTCCTAACCAGGAGCGAGCTGGCTTCCAGCTCCCTTCTCTCAGCACCACTCCCTCACTCTTAGAAAGACCTTCACGGACACGTTCCTGGAATGCAGCACTTTTCTTCCCATTACACCTGAAGAAATCTACTCACACCCAAAACTGCTCATTTGTCTTTGCTGATAATGCTGAAAACATTGCACTGGCTGAAGTTCCTCCCGGCTGGTACGAGGCCGCAGTGGGCACATGGCAAGCGAGGAGCTTCGAGTGCTCCTTCTGCTCATGGGCATCCTGCTCCTGCAGCCCCATGCTGTGACCTGCCTCCCGCCACGTCTCCCACCGAGCAAGCTATAGAGACATTGTGGTAGCTGACAGCAGTGTTTCCTGAGGTGTTTCCAAATAGGCACTCCTGGTCTAATAACTAGGTAACATCTGAAACTGGGAGGCAATGAATTCACCATAAAGGGAAAAAAATCAGTGATAGCCCTACTTGTATTTAATTATGCCATTAGCGTATATTTTTAAAAAATAAAAATCAGGCTGTATACCTTTGCTTCCTCTATTCCGCTTTGAGCCTCAGAGCACAGCTGAGCACCTTCTGGTGAGGAGAAGGTGGCATATTTTGTCATTCCTTCAGCTCCTTTGGAAAGTGCTTTTTAGTTTTGGATTTCCTAGCCCATACAGGCAGCCACGATTTCCTTGGGCTCAGCCACTATGCCACAGCCCCACGGTGCCATCTTCCAACACTGCAGGATTCCTGTTTCTCACTTGAGCAGAAAGTAAACGAAGGTGACAAAACTACCTTTTTTTCAGTCCATCATCAGTAATTTTATTGTTATGTGATTATGGATGCTCTGCCACTGAATAAGGCCCATCTAATTTATATTGTCACAGTGTGGCTTGATTCTCTGGACCAAATCTATGCCTGCTGCAAGCAAGCATTACCCAGGCACATAGTACTTGGGCTAGGTTTTTGTTTCTGTCCTATTTCCCTCTGATTTTTTTTCCCGTATCTGTCAACACAGCAGATATCATTTAAAGCAAACCAAACAGAAGTGCAATATGTTTTCTATCACTGCTGTGCCTATTTGGGTTGCAAAACATGAGACCCTCTCCAGAGCAGTTTTACTACACTCATAATGAAATAATGAAAAACTAAAAATGGTTCCTAGAGAAAGAATGCCAAGAGGCATGAGCAATGGCTGGCTACTCCTAATCTCTTCCCTAGACAGGGCAAAGTAGGACAGTGCCCTTAAAATATTTTATAACCAGACTAGCTGCTGCTTTGCTGCAATGATGAGCAGTGACACTAAAATGCTATCACTGAACTTTAGGACTAATACCTTGTGGGAAGGACCGTCGAGGAGACGGCATCGCTCAGCGCTGGGGCTGTCTCTGCACAGGGACTGTGGGCACTGCCACTCTGTGTTCAATACATTGCCTTGGCTTGTGCTTTCTAAGTATTTTTGCCTTAAAATATTTTGTCTCTAGAGAAGACACACTGGAATTTTCTGAAGCAGAACATGGCATTATGTAAATTTGATATTTTGACACACTGATATTTTCAAGCTTGTGTAAATCACTGAATTCCACCCAAGTCTATCATTTCAATACCTCAGAAACATCATTTGGTGGTCAGTTTTTTGGCTTCCTTAGGAAGACTAGTTTTTTCCATTGCTCTACTCCCCAGGGGTCCCAACGGGCTCCAATGGAGCTTCAATGGAGCATCCTTTGTGTGAGAGGCCAGTAATGACAACAGGCTTTCTCAATAAGGACTCTGCTGTAAAGCTGCTGTTTTGTGGCCAAAACATGCCCCTACCATTACGAACCAGCAATAGCTACTGGCATGTGTAGGAGACCACAGTGTTGCAATGAGGTGGGTTAGTACAAATTAAAAGCCATTTGTTCAGTCTAAGTAAAATATGCTGCAGTTTACTCATTAGCACCCAAACCGGCACATTTAACTGGAGCAATATATTAATACAAATGGGGGATTACAGCTAAGCAGGGTGCTTAACTGTCTACAGTTATTTTAAAGTTAACTAAGGTGCTCATTTACCCTGGTAAGAGTATATATGCACAGGGCAGCTTTCTGAGAGAAGGATTTCATCACAATTTAGAGAAATGTAGGTTCTAGGTCTTCCCTTGTGTTATCTGACCTTACCAGCATCAACGTGTTTGCAATAGGAAAAGACATTTTGCCCAAGTAAGGTCAAAAAATCTTTTCAACTTTTCTTCAGCTGACCATCTAACAACTGAAGCACAGTAAAAATATGATCTATTTTCTCATGTCTTATATTTTCTGAATTTTTGTGATGTCCATCATCAGGACTGATCCTCTACTCATTTATAAGAGATTTATTATGAGATCATCGGCTGGTCCCATAAAATACACGTGAAGTCTATATGGACACTTTTATGATTGATGAAACTTAAAAAGAATAGGAAACAGTCTCAGCTCAACTCAAAGCAGTTATTATAATTCAAGATAAAATGTTTTCTCAGGGATTTGTGCTGATTAAATTTCACATCTACATCCATCTGCTGACTCTCTACTGTGTATTGCACCAAGCTACCTGCAAATCAGATCGAAAACACCTTAAGCTTGTTGTGCCTTTTAATTGCTCCATTGAAAATGACTGAGGAAGAAGCAGACAAATAGAAAAAGTGAGTGGTGGGCTTGTTAAACCATAGGTGATGTAACTTTCTGCCAGTCAGGATGGTGGAGAGATTATAAATGAAGAAAAAGAGAGGAAAGAGATTTTTGCTAGAAGCAAGCATGTAGGAGTAATTTTAGACCAAAAAAAAAGGAGATTAGGTAAGTGTTATTTTATGGGATGATTTAATTCAATTGGCTTGTAGTAAAAAAAAAGAAGTTTGCATTTGAAGTCTAATCTCTTTTTCTTTTTTTTGATGATGGTTTTACTTCTCTTGGTCTGAGGCGTGTTTCTGGAGTGAGCTCTAATTTCTAAGGAGCTGTGGAGCTGCATTTTTTTCTTTATCATATAGGAGACAATATTGCTCTGGGAAGACCTTGATGGTCTGCCAGATGTCCAGTAAGCTATTCTTCTGCTTCCCCTCATCAACAACGCAGGAGGAGAAAATGAGATTGGAGAAAAAAAAGCTTATGGGTTGAGATAAAGACAGGAAGATTGCTTAACAATTAGCATCACTAATAAAGTACACATAATTAATTCTGGAGGATAATTAATTTAATGTGCTCATTTAAAAATAAGGAAGGATAGTGAGGACCAAAAGCACCTTTCCCTGCCCACCCTTTCTTCCCAGGCTCAGCTTCACTTGGATGGGGAGTTGGGGTCAGTTCACAGTACTTTGTTTCTGCCACTCCTTCCTTGAACTTTTCACTTGCTCCAGCATGGGATCTGTCCCGTGGGCTACAGTTCTTCAAGAACTGCTCCAACATAGGTTGTTTACTTGTGGTGCAGTTAGCTCTTCAGGAATGGACTGCTCTACCGTGGGTCACCCATGGGCCACAGTTCCTGCTCAGAAACCTGCTCTTGTGTGGGCTCTCCATGGGCTGCAGTTTCTTCTGGGACACATTCACCTACTGCAGTGCGGGGTCCTCCAGAGCCTGCAGTGTGGATATCTGCCCTGATGTCATTCTTCATGGGCTGTAGGGGTACAACCTAGTTCTCTACGGTCTTCTCCATGGGCTGCCCAGGAATTTCTGCTCCAATGCCTGGAGCCCCTTCTCCTCTTGCTTCTTCACTGACCTTGGTGTCTTCAGGGCTGTTTCTCTTGCACCTTTTACTCACTCCTATTTCTCAGCTGTTGAGCAGTGTTTGTTACCCCTTCTTAAACATGTTTTTCGCACAGGTGCCACCAGCATTACTGATGGGCTCCGCTTTGGCCAGTGGTGGGTCCATTTTGGAGCTGACTAGAACTGGCTTTGTCTGACATGGGGGCAGCTCCTCGTCTATTCTCACAGGGGCCACCCAACTTGCTCCCCACTCACTACCAAAACCTTCCCACCTAAATCCGATACAACTGTCTTAACTGATACACACTGATTTGTGAATGGGGGGGGGAAAGTCCTGAAACGGTATATATATATTCTGTGTTTCTGCTTGACTATGTTTATTACGTGGTTTCTGTAAGCTCATTTTATCAGCTGTTTTTTCTTATTAGGTGCTCATACTATCTCGGTATTCCTATACAGTGAAATCTCCTCACAGTATTCTGGTCTTTTTATATCACTGGTCACTCTGGCCTAACCCTAGAAGTATGCGCTGAATAACCACATTGTTCGTTTATAATGTCCTTGACTTTTCTATAGCCTTGTCCCTATGAGATTACTTGTGGACACAGTGGGCTGGATTGAAGATAGTGAAGTTAAAAGTGGTGATGTATGCAGCTATGTAACTGTGAGAAGAAATGTATTGATTCCACATACTTCCTTTTCTAACCTGCTGTAAGGTGTTTCATCATGTAGGACATCATGGAGATCTTGTATTTGTTACTTAACATACATTGAAAGGTCTGACTTCTCTTTCTTGATGGCTTTCTGAATGGCAAAAGCTGTTGTTAACATGTCTTGCGTGTCAGAGATCAGGCTGTTCATGATAGCTTATGAAGCTTTGAACGTATATAGTAATAGAGAGGAATGGCAAACTGTTATATTAATGTAGCTGAAGCACAAAAAGTGAAACTATTGACCTTGCTAGCTCTGCATTTGGGACAAATGTTACTGCAATGAATACCGTACCTTTAGCATTAAACAGAAGTTGTTTTGAATTTTGTTTTGCATATTTTGCTCTTGTATAAATAAATGTGAATGCCTGAGAAGTGCTGTGCAAAATGCTAAAGACGGTTGCAATTTTGCAGTTGTCAGGATTTTTTTTGATGAAAACCTTACTTCTGAAAAAAGAAGCCAATAATGAAATAGAAGCAAAACTTATTCCCATGGGTTTTTAAATCACTGAGAAAGCCTCTGTTACTTTCTTTTCTGAAATAATGCTCTTTTAAATCAACTGGC
>NW_009698609.1:18625-38419 GCF_000703405.1 Apaloderma vittatum | reverse complement strand
CTTTACTACCCCTCTTTCCTTGGTGTGGCATCGGTATTCCCTGAAGCGAACGAGCAGGTATCCAACAGGTGACTTGGCACAGCAGCTTTTGACCTCCCTTAGACAAAAGATCCTCTGAGTTACACTGGCTGGTTCCTGGAGTACACAAAGACACTGCAAAAAACATACGGCAAGATATTTATTTATAAGGTTGTGTTGAGAGGTACACATGAGCTACAGGGAGAAGCAAAGTGCTTAGCTGCTTTTTCTTTTCATCCAGGTTCAGTATCAAAATCAGTCTTGCAGGGCAGTGTACGGGAAGATAGAGCTTATCAATGAGCTGTTTCCAGGTTCAGTGATACTCTGCGCCTGGCCATGGCCCTTATTCCTTGAAAGTGGTTCCTGCCTCACAGTTGATTTACACAGTCTCTCCACAGCACACAGCATCATGTTTGCTTGCTCAGCTGGGGACGGAGGCACCAGGGCCCCACGCTCGGCCACCAGCCAGTTCTGGGTTTGCGCAGCTCACGTTGCTCAGTGCAGCCCGGAAAAACTGCTCTCTGCCTTTCCCACAAAGGAAAGTACAAGCACTGGAGCCCAGACCTCTTTGCCAGTCTCTTGAAGCAGCCTCCTTTCACCTCACCAGCACGCAGCTTCCTTGGGGAGCGTTCTGGGGAAGCCCGTGCCATGGCCATTAGCGCTGCGCAGACACCAGCCTCTGTGGATAACGAGAAGCCCTTCTGCCTCGCTGCTATTAAACCTGCTGCCTTTTCACGAGAGGAATCCTGAATTCTTCCTCAAACCTAAACAAAAAAGTCAGCCTTTTATTCGTTTCATCATTATCTAGGGCTGCCACATTCAAATGATTCTCTAGCAGTCCCTTCATTTCCGAGTGCACACGTCGAGAAGGGATTGGAAGCCTTTTGATTAAGAATAAGAGGTGATGACACTACAACCAGTGCAGGGTTGTCATCATTACCGTGTACCTGCACTTCCACAGAGCTCTCGCTCTGGGTTGCCTCTGATATAAAGCTGCTGTACTCTGTGTCCTAATTGAATGGAACTATTTTATAAACACGCATTCCCTGAATCCCAGAAAAGATCCTTTTAGAGGGGAAGATATGGGGAGGGTGGTGGGGAGGTGAGGAGCTAGATGGGCTCAGTTCCTGGCAGACCAATTTGGTCTGAGAGAGAGATTTCTTTGTTCCCTGCAAAACTGCTTGTCGTCTACGAGCGGATATCATGGGGTTTCTTTTCCCCTACAAGTCAAATGAATGATCTGACCACCCACTTTTAATCCTGTGATTTTCTGCTTTTGACCTGGATTACAAGTCACCTATGGCCACCTTTAGCGCATAGCAGGCTGCAAGTTTACACAAGGCACCTAAGGGAAAACATCTGTTCCTCCCTGGCCCTGTTTGTTAACTGCTCATGTCTAATAATTTAACTGTCTGACTTGGTCACAGTAATGACCTTTTGGTAGCAACACAGGGAGAAAACCTGCCATCTACCCACCAGGATGCTCTCATCTGTCTCATGAGATTGTATTCATGTGTGCATCCTAAATCCACACCGCTTATTGCGGGAGCCACACTCTGCAGATGGCTTGTTCAGCAGCATCCCTCTTTTCAAGCACTCTGGGCTCATGCTCTGGAATCTCCACTGGTGTTTTACTGTTTTCCAGGTTAGCTTTTAAGTGCTGATTTTGACCCATATTCCTGTCCTGGCTGTTTCTCTGTTCCCATGTGATGTAACCACAGCTGTAGGGGATAGAAGTGCTGTGTCTGAGCCTTGAAGGTTCCAGGATCTGCGCTGGGCCAGTGCCTTCTTGGAGACTGGTCCCTCAGTTGCAATTCAATAATTAAACTAATCCTCTGCTGTCTGTGTTTAAAGGTGAAAGTGCTTTATTGTTAAACAAGCTTTCCTTGGAGCCTGCTTTTTAGTAAGAATACTTTAAAAATTGCTATATGAAATTACATTAATGGACAACAAAACTACAGCCAATTCTTGGTACTATTTCAATAGCTATGTATGAAATTTACTGCAGTTAAAAGTGGTCAGAGCAGTTACTTTTATCTCGGCTTACATATAGCATTACATTTACACCTGAACACGGGGTGAATTATCATCCAGAGGAGTTGAGAAGGAATCTCTTTTCTCCAGGAATGGCAATTATATTTGATTAGGTACATGGGAGCTTTTTCCTCTCCTGGCCAAGGAGCTGAGGGCAGTGCTTTGAAGATACCTAGCCTCATGATCAAGGTGTAAAGCATAATGACAAATGTGAAGTTCCTGCAGGGTCAGAGTCGGCTACAATAGTTCAGGGGAGAGGGCATCGGACTGGGACTTAAGAGGCTTGACTTGACTGCCCTGTTCTTCCACTGGGCTGCAGGACAAATCACTTCCTTTCTGTGCCACAGTTTCCTTATCTGTGAAACGGTGGTAACGAGCTTTTCTTCTTCATTTCTCTTTGTAATCACTCCAAGAGCTGCAGTTAAAACCTGCGATACAAGCACTTAGTATTACCGTGTTTGATTTGCGGGATTTTTCTGTGTGATATCCCGATGCAAGGAGTTGTTTCAGATTTGTACACATCAGCTCAAGGACTGTGGTGTTTGTCATCCTGCTGTTAACATCTCTTCCCTGAAATCATTTGGATGTACGGGCGGCACTCTGATTTTGTTTTCATTAGGCTATCTGCAGCCTGCGATCTTAGTGCAACAGGATTTGTTAGTCAAGCGTAGCCCTCGAACAAAAGCACCTAGAGGATGTGCCTTTTCAGATGCTCTCCTTTGCACAACGAACCCCCGGGGGTTTTGCCTCTGCTCTCTGCTGGTCCGCTCTTGGGAGGCTTCCACGCTTGTGGTCATCAACAGTTCGCCAACACGAGCAGGAGGAGGAAAAATTTCCCCTTGACATGTGTAGTAACCTAAGCCTCATTCCAAATGTGTTTGCTTAAGCACTGCGAAGGGTTCTCTCCTTCCCGTCCCCACCACTCCTCCCCTCAGCCCGTCTTGACAGGAGGAGGCTGCTGGTGGGGTGGGGGGTTTCTGCGGTGGTGCCTGCTGTGATCTGGGCACTCTTTGTCTGACAACGTGTGCAGAGTCCTGGCCACCACCTCCTCTTGCTAATGAAATACGTTGAGATGAAGAGTCCTAATTGTGAGGTGATACCCCACTGAGTGTCAGCGCAGGCGGGGTGTGCATGACGCTCTTTAGTTTGGGTCACTGGAAGGGACAGGCACAGGACAGTCCGTTAGTCCCTGCTGAAACCTGAGAGGCTGCCTCTGTTGGCAAATGTCACCCACTGCTTGGCAAGTGCATTCAGGTGAAATCACGGAAATCTTGGGTTTCAGGCCTAAGTGACCAGTGCAGGCACTAGCAGTTCCTGCCTGTGGGATAAACAATTGCTGAACACATTTCAACATAATAACTCTTTGTGCAACAAGCAAGCGCTCACCAGCCTCTGCCTCTTCTCACTGTTGTGACAATCCGAATACTACCCAGGCCACAACTATGTCAATCTCTCCTAGAAGTGCTTTGCTAATAAATTGCTTAAATTCACACCCCCTGACCAGAAGTCGAGGTGCAATATTTGTTTGTTGACTGTACTTGAGTTTACTGGACATTTTTTTCCCTACCTTTTCCTTGGAGCTGGAGAGCAGAGCACTGCTAGGAGGTACGTGCAGGTTGCGCAGCCGTTCCACCTGCATAATATACACATAGTGCTTGGTGCTATTGGTGACCTGAGATATAAAATAACTTGTCTGAGGCCATACATTTCCTCCTCTTCTTCCCCTCTCCAGCTCATCTGCTGAACACCATCAGCATTTTGGAGTAGGAACTGTGTGTTGATTGCTTATCCAGTGCTGCAGGATTCAAGATCTCACTCTAATACAAGGGGCGGGGAGCGGGGGGTTAGTGGTAAATCGATTTTTAGAGGGTATACCTTTTCTTAACAGCAAATAGCACTGGCAGAGTGAGGACTAGAGTCAAGTTGACTCCTGGCCCAGTATGTCACCTGCAGTAGGGTCTATGTTCTAGGGTTGGAGCTCCATGATGCTATTATGCATCTATGCAAGAGGGCTGTTTGCATAAGAGATGCAGGGCTCTGCTTTGTAAAAATGAAACTGTACCTGTAAAACCCTTGTAACAAAGCGTGGACAATGGACAATGTTAGGAATTCAAGATTGTGAAGATTATAAAACCACAGAAGCACTTCTCTTGCATTTCATCAGGCCTTTTTGCAGTATTAAACTCTGGAATCAAATTTCTCCTCCTATTTTCAAAATTTATAAAGCCAGCCATGAAATTAGGGATGTGTCAACTGGAAATAAGGAAGCATTTGACTTTGACACTAAAATTAATTAAACTGTTATTACATTGATCTCTACAGCATCTGTTCCACTTTTATGCAGAAATGCTACTGTGCACTACAGGGCCATTTCATACTGGTGGAATTGGATGCTGTGATCAGCCATATGCTGATTAAATTATTCTTTTGTCAGCATGTCTGCCTGGAATTGCTTCAGGAGCTGGAAACAGTCAGAGCAACAATGCTTAGCGTTGAGTGCTTAAGATTGCTGACGTGAGAGGGACTTTTGCTCTAGTTTCATACTCCGCATACACTTCATACCTCACATAGAGATTGGCAAGCCTGTTCCTGTGTAAGCACCTAAAAATGGGCTTTTAGAGTACTTGAGTTTTGAGAACAAACTCTGTTTTCTGAATGGGGTATCACTTGTTTGCGAAGCGTCATCTAGTTCAATTAAATCTGGCAGTTTTGTTGCCACTTTTGAGGGGTTTGGGTCAGACCCCAGAGCAGTCAGGGTAGAAGAAAGCTGAAACAAAACCCTGCTGAGAGAGGAACTAGAAAGAATTAAAAATAACCAGCCACTGCAGTGGTTTGTAGAGTAACAATAGAGGAACTGTCTCAGTCCTGAGGTTATCTGCATTCTTCCCAGCATGGTCAGCATTGCATGTGGATTTAAAAACAAAATGATGACATGGGCCAAATCCATCCATGGGTGATGATGATGAACCTTGGTGTGACCTTGATGATGAGCTGAGCCTCATCAGATTGTCTGGGTGCTGTACACATCTGTAATTTGTCCCTAAATATGTACCTGAGACACAGCTGTTGCAAGCTTTTTCAGGAAAAGTGGCCATTCAAAAAATGGGTATTGTGTTGGAGAATTTTCTTTTCATACTTTCTGTTTACAGTTGAAAGCAATTTTCTTCAGGCCTTGAAAAGGATGTAATTATTTGCTTTTACTATTAAAGTCATGAAAGCGGCCAGCTACTGTTGCATCCTCCTTGAGAACATGTTACTGCTTTTGATGGCTGTGATACTATTAATCCAGTGGTGATAATTAACTGATTAAAATTAAAGCGTCCACAATGAATTAAACTAAAAGTGTTCAAGTAAACACAAATGCCTTTTCTTTAAAGAACTGAGCAGAACATTTCTGAGTTTGCACGTGTGTTGTTGAGCACTTGTCAGGGCTGTGCGGCACCTCAACGTGCAACCTGCAGCTGGGAAACATGCGAGCCCCTGAGTGGTTGGTGCTTTGTCACAGCTCCATCAGATGTCACCACAAGGTATTTGTCTGTCGGCAGTGGCCAGCTAAGTGACTAGCTGACACAGCTACTCACTGTATGGGTCATTGGCAAAACAGACAGGTTCAAAAATTTAAGACGTTTGTTCCAACTCCTCCCAAATGACTTTTCCTGCTTTGTTCAGCCATCAGCTCCGTTGTCCTGTGCAGGCAAAATAACACATGTTGGCACTTAAACCAAGCTGTTTAAAAATAACCAGTCAGCCAATGATGGGCAGAATTTTGTTTATCTGGAAGGGAATTTTTTGGCCTTCCTAGGGAAAGTAGAAGAGATAGGCAGACCCATCTTCCATGCTGAACACTGCACGTGTCCACACTTGCACCAGTGCTACCCAGTAACTATACTCAGTTTCTTAAATCTGGTCTCAATTTTCTGTTTTGTTTTCACGATCATATGAAAACCCACAATAGTCCATGAAGCTGGTTTTAAGAGATAGATACAGCTTTTTTGTTTCCAGAAGGGCAGATATCTGGATATACGCTGAAATGGGAAATTTGTTTTCATGATGTTTCACTTCAGTCTTTTCTTTCCCATCTCCTTTTCTGAAGCAGGATTTGTGCAAATTATAACAAGGGATCATTTGGTAGTTTAAATTAAAAGAGTGGTAATGTCCTAACCTTGTAGATAAAAAGTGTAAATGAATGTTAAGACTGCAAGCTGTAACAAGCCATAAAAACTAATACCCAAAGACAGTAATAAGAAATACCACAGATCTATGGTGGAGCTGATGGCTTAGGAAATGGACAGCCCATTCCTGTTACATCACAAGGGAAAAGCTTAACTAAAGGTGCATTTGGCACTTGGGAGGGTTAAAAGTTGCTTTCCATTTAATTTTTTTTTTTTTTGAGAATTACCTTAATGATACACCACATCAAAGTTTATTAAGGGCCCAGTTCCTTGAATTTCCTTCCCTGCACTCAGTACATGTGATTCTCTCTTGAAGTGGTAATGGCTGGTGATGAAAGCTGAGGGATGGGCACGAGGTGATCCTGCTGGCCAAAAAAAGTTGCATAGATGGGTGAAGCTAAGAGCAGTTTTCATGAAATACAAAAGAAGCAAGTGTGATTGAAAGTCAGGGGATATATTTAGATAGAACAAAATCATGTCCTGTGTCTAGTTTCCATGGTGTCAAAATCTTAGCTAAATCCTCATATCATAAAAATAAAAGTAGGCAGAGATGGACTGTTTTAAATTTTGATTGTGTCAGAGGAGCAGTAAGATTTGAAGATCTTGTCAACAGACAAAACACGGAAGTATTATTCTTTTGTAGGATTCAATGCACAAAAGATATGACTCTGTTGACAACAAATACAAATGTTGAGAGATACAAGCCATATGTGTGAAGGACGTTATGTAACTTACACTGGGCTTAAATCACCCTCAAAAAGACCCACATTCTCCTAATACTAAGGGTTTGACTTCAGGCTGAGAGAGCAAAGCTATCTGGATCTTGAAAGCAAAACGTTCTGCTGTGTCGGTTGTTCGAAAAAGACATGCAGCATCCCACTGAGATGCCTGGCGGAGGAAAAGATATCTACCACTCCTCAATCCATCCTTCCAGCCCTCAATTTAACAACCTTTTTTCACAAATCTTAGCACAATCAGTGGCTGTATTTCAATGTACTTATCTTTTTTTCTTCCCACAAAAAAATGGGAAAACCATGCAACCTGGGAAAATATTTTTTTTTTTTTAAGCCTGAGAAGGAGAAAATTTATCAGAGAGCATATCACTGCTAGCTTCCATGTGTTTGTGAGCATGCTTGAAAGCAGAGATGGTCTTAGTTTGATGAAGCTTGTGGATGTTCCACTGCAGTGTTTTAGCAGTCCCATCCTCAAGACTACTGAGACTCCTTGAAGTGCCACAAGTCTACAGATGCCAGCAACTCTGCACTGACAAGCCATGGCTCTGCATTCAGGCTAATTACTGCTTAAGTCAAGGGGAGCCAGATTATTTCCTGCCAGAAAGTGTTTGAGCCGCAGCAGAATGAATTCCGTGTGCAGAAAATTTATGGGAGTTCTACTGTTTTCCATCCTGAATGCTAAAATTGAGGCAGAGCAGAAAACTAAGCGATTTTCCAGAGGCTGAACAGAGGGGCACAGGCAGAAAGGGGGAAAAAGGTGGTGATGGTGACTCCTGAGATACATTCATCAACTGGTAAATTTCTGTCCTACCAGCATGCATTGCAAGGAAAATCAGCTACCTAAATGAGATGATTTTGAACAGGACTTATTTTAGCATCTCCCTCAGCTGTTTTTTTGGAAGAGGAAAATAAGGGATGCTAGCCAAAACTATATACTCCTGTAATGGCCAAATGTTATTCAAGCACCATGACTAAAAAGAGCGGGATTTGGCCCTGTATGTTTGTCCTGGGCCCTTCTGTCTGCTCTCTGCTACTTGGTGCTGGATCAGGTGTTACTCCCCACTGTTAAGAAAACAGGAGAGGCATGTTCACACGAGAAGCTTAGAAACTAATTGCATTGACTGTTAACTGGGAAGGGGTAGGGGAAAGCACTGTGTTTAACTCTTTTACTGAATTCTTGCGAGAAAAAGTCCAGCCTGAACTATATTTAAATTTTTACGGCAAAGTTAAACCCTTACACCAAAAAAAAAATTCTTACAATGGAAACGCTGACAGGTCCTTAACTATAGTAGCAGTAGCAGTCTCTGCCATAATAAAGATGTTGCATGTTATCAATAATCCTCTTTTTGCCCGAATCCCTGTCTTTCTAAAGAGAAAGGGCTTACTGACTGGGCAAATCTATTTATAAATTTTGTCTTGGCACAAGAGGAACATATCGACAATGCAGTGGAGATCTGGGGAGGCAGCTGGTCTGACTCCACGCAAGCAGCAAGCTGAGTGTCAAAGCAGGGCACTTAAATTTTCTCTTATTCCGCTAAAAGAGGGAATGGGAGGAATTACAAAATCTTTTTTTAAAAAAAAAGCTTTCCTTTGAAGAAGGCAGGGTCGGAGGAGTTACAAAAGATTGAGTAAACTGTCACACGTGGCTCACTGAAGAGCTTTGAAGGGCTTTCACATCCTGCTCACCAGTGGACAGACTCATCCGAACTGGGGACCGGGATGTGCGTGCATTTATACTGTACAGAGGCACGTGTGCCACGACAGCCTGAGCTGATAAGGATAGCTCTTCCTGGGGTTTGATGATACTTCGCTTGAATAAAGCTATGGAGGGTTAAAGCTGGAAGGAAAAGAGATAAGATCTCAAGGAGGATACTCACATTCTTCCCCTCTGTGTCATTTTAAAAGGATGTTTTTCTTTGAATATGCTGTGGTGGATTTCACATCTGTTCACTTCTAAGCAAAGTCTTACAGAGAAGGTGATGGATTTGTTTCAGCAGCAGCATAACCTGGAAAAAAGTTGAAGTCCTGCCATTTAGTGTGTTTTCACATTAGTGATGCTCCAGTAGAAATTGGACGTTTTCCTTTCAAATTGTAAGAAAGAGAGATGAAAACGCTCCTTAATGTTCCTGCACACATGCAGCTGAGCAGTAGCAAGTAATTGTCACTATTTCCCCAGGTCCTCAGCCCATTTCTAACCATGGTGATAGAGAATAAAACCACTTTATTAAGTGACCAGGTTCCTGTGACAAATAAAGACTTTGTGAATTGTCTTTCTCCTTTCTGCAGTAACTTCTCACAATTCATTATAGGTACAGCATCAGTACTGCACAGGTGCAAACACCAAGCTGCTGTGTGCTACGAGTTAGCACCTTAACTCTGCCTGATGATGTTCATTACAATTCTTCATAGCCCTTTCTGTGCAGAGTCTCCTTCTGGAAACACTAAACAGTTGACAAGAGAAACACTTTACTCTTAATGATGGGCTGGATGAAATGATGTGGTAACAGAGTGTGTGCAGAACCAAAAAAAATGGGTGTGCTGATATGGTGTGTGGCCTGAGTGACACAGCTCTGGTAATGCTAAGGTGGGTGTTCAGGTGGAGGTGAGGATATGTGATCTTAGTTTTGCTTCTCTTTTTCTGGCAGCTGTGTTGCTTCACAAATCCCACAAGCGCGTCACAACAAAGTCCTTTATGTGTTA
Source organism: Apaloderma vittatum (assembly GCF_000703405.1). NCBI lineage: Eukaryota > Metazoa > Chordata > Aves > Trogoniformes > Trogonidae > Apaloderma > Apaloderma vittatum. Next base: position 28,761 of record NW_009698609.1, on the reverse strand, counting down.
ATATACTTTGGAACAAATTTTTTTTTGTTGTTTGGGGTTTTTTTAAGACCTCACTGATGTCCCAGCAATGTTTGATTTCAGGCCAGGGATGAACGGTTTTTAAAATCCCACTCTGAAAGTACATGGCTGTCCTCTATTACATGGATGTCAAATTTTTCTCTTCTTATACCCAAAGGCTAAAGTTTACTCAAAGCAGAACAGCAAGGATCACATTGCTCTTGTCAAAATAGCTTACAATGTGCAACCAATAAGTAGGTCACTTATCTGAATGGAATACTGTATAAGTAGCATGTTTGCCACAAGAGACTTATGAGCGAGTCCCCTATGGTGTATATATAATAGTCTGTCGGTCTGATTCAATTCCCACAGATGTTTAAACTAGACCTCGGTTTAAATGGAGATGGATCAAGGGGTATGCATCATGTATGAACTATGGATGTGCCTTTTTCCACAAGGGCTTACTGAAGTAACTGGGGATGTCACAAAAGGCCAAAATTGATTGTATAAGTTCACTTTCAATCTTCACAAGCTATTTGAATGTTCCGGACATATTCCTCCAGAAAATGCAGGGTATGCAGGGGAGGAGAATAATGCTCGGGACATCGATGAACTGTTCAAATCTTGCAGGTGACCTGACTCTGACCCTTTTAGTGACTAAAGAGACATGAGGGTTTCTTTTACGTTTCTGTCTTCATTCTCGGCTGGCTTTGGCAAAGTGGCTCAAAGTTATGGGAAAGATGATAAAGACAAAATTCCTAACTAAAGCAAAGAAATATTGAAAAATTTGCTGGAGAGGCTATAATTTCAGTGATTGTCTGCTGACTGTTTTGCTAATAGAGCACGTTACATCCAGCAGCCCTAGACTGGGAAAGGAGTCACAATTCAGGGCCTGGGAGCTCTTAAGTGTCTCTTCCAGCACTGTGTGTTTTGGGAGCGTTAGAGAAAACCTCCCTCCCTCTGCAGTGAAATTCCATCTAGGGTAGAACACGGCCAAACATGTTTAAACTTAAACTTCGATACAGCTTACATTAAAGATAACCTTTCTGCAGTGAAATTCCATCTAGGGTAGAACACAGTCAAACATGTTTAAACTTAAACTTTGATACAGCTTACATTAAAGATAACCTCTGACTGCAAAGACCCAGGAAAGCGCTCACCGCATGAGTTGTCCAGCTGAAATCCCAGTGCCAAGCTTGCTTCCCTGTGAGTTTTGAAGACTATGACTATAATCAGGAGGTGCCTTTGATGGATTCCACCAACACCTCTTCTCCCAGAGGACAGAAGTCAAGCTTGTGTGGGTAATGGGAGATCAACTGTGAAAGGTGAGACTCCAACTATGTTGCACTGGAAAACCATAAAGAAGGGGACAGCGTCATCATGAATTTAAAACTATTTACAGTGTAGGTAACATGACGCAGAGGGGGGATTGGCACTGGGAAAGGATTGCTCTGCAGAAACAAGTCAGTTCTATAATTCTGTAACAGTCATTCTATAATTCTTGTTACAGAAATTGCCTTGCTCTGGAGAAATGTTATTCAACAGTGTTATTCAACATCAAGTGATTTAAAAAAAAAAAAAAAACCACAAAAAAACGCAAACAAACACCAGAAAAAAACAGCTCTCTTTGTTGTTTGTATAATTGCATATGGTCAAAGTCTGGTCAGCTAATCTGGGATAGAATAGCTGAGCACTGAACAGAACTGAACAAGACCAGGCTGCCTGGCTGTGCCCTCTCTGCAACTATCCAGTTTTTTTAAGGGACAGGAGATGCCTATGGATTTATTCCCCTGGTATTCAGGGTTATCTGATCTCAACCAAAATAAAAAGAAAGAAAAATGAGTTTTATTAGATGCTCTGTATATGCCTCCCTGACTGGGTCCTGACTCCTCACCTTGTTGTAGCTCTCCCTACTAGCAGTACAGGTGTTACACAGATCTACCTTTTGCCCTTGGTCTTCGCACAAAACTTCAGTGATGAAAAAAAGGCTTTTCTGGTTAAGGTGTAAAATTAATTGTGATCTTCTTTCTCTTGCCTGGCTTGAGATACTTCACCTCGAGGACCACCCTTTAGATCTGTGGAACCCATCTGTGGGTGCCATCAACATAAATACCATGTATTATAGAGTGTGTTACAGAGCAGGAAGGAGCACCCAGGAACTTCATTAGATGGTAAATTTCCACATTAAAATGAAGATTAGCAATTTCAGCCTCAAAAAACACTTCTGAAAACAGTTAAAAGGCACAGAGAGCAATAAAATATTGATCAGTGGCAGTTTTAAGAAGGTAAAAGCATTTCCCAAGAGGCATCTTGTGGTGCTACAGCCTTGCCTTATGCACAGTTTCTTACTTCTCACTTCCTTCCTCATTAGGTTGGCATTGGGATAAAAGAGCAGAATGGGTCAGGAGGTCCCGTTCCAAGTAATTAGAGAGTTGCTTCTTTTATCTAAATGTACCTTGTTAAAGTATATCAGTGTCAGCCAGGTTAATTGGAACTTTAATGCATAATTGATGCTAATTTATGGCCCTTTTTGTTCCAGGATGCTCATACAGACCCCAAAGTCAGGATACAGTTTTCTTGTTATTAATTATATACTGAAAACCAATATCCTATTGGGAGGAGACCCACAACCTATTACAGTTGCATGGCTTTTCTGCCCCTAAACCCCTTGGTTCACTAGTGTTTCATGGTTTTTTTAAAAGGCTCCTACTTAGCCTCAGCATAAAATAAATGTAAATGTTTATTTCTGCTTTCACAGCCAACTTGTTCAGCTCAGTAGAAATGTTCCTCAGTTGTGCTACTGTGAGATAGGTAGGACTCAATTCTGTAGCTGACACTCTTGTTCACACAGAATTATTTTTCTCCTCAAATGACAAAATATTCATGAAGAGAGAAGTAAATGCTATCACTGCCTTTTAAGGAATTTGAAGGGTGATGTCAGGGCTGTGCATTGCTTTTCCAGGTGGATGCTGCTGAGGAGGAAACACCTACAGGAGGCAAATGAGGGCTGAATACTCTGCACCTTTGTGGCACGTAGTTTTCACTGTCAGGAGTTAAGGCTGCTCCAGGGAGGGTAGCAGCTTTACCCAACAGCAGTATTCAGCGTAGTTGCAAAACTGAACTTCTCTTGATGGTGTTTCATCTGAGGCAACTGGGAGCCTGAAATTTTTCCTTCATCCCATGGTGACCTGAAAGGGCAGCAGAGGTTGTTCTGCAGTTCCCATGTAAGATGAAGAGCTGCTGAAGAAAATTGTGTGAGATACGGGATGGTCAGTACACTTGTTTTCCTTATGATCTGCACATCTCAAACTCAACGTCTCTGGGCTTTCAGTGACTGTGTAGGCAAAATGTGAGGAATACTTTTCCCTTTTTGTCAGTTTAGCTGAGATTTTAGTCAGATTTTCTCTTAAAACGGTTCTTCCAGCACCTAAGTATAGCAGGGGTTGCACAGATAATATGGTGTTATCAGATGTCCCCGCTTAGACATATCCAAAAATAACTCAGTTTAGGGGGTTAATGATGCACCTACAAGCAGGCTGGAAGTTCACCTCCTGTGCGTTGCCAGATATTTGAACTGGTTAGATCCAATACACATACAACTGGTTCCTCCTTTAATTTACTCCTCGATTCGTTTCGTTCTCTGGAAACCAGATGTGGCACAACATGATAACATACCTGTAGTGGGTTCTGCTGGAACATGACACAACATGTGTCAAGTTTCTTTTGAACCTTCCTGAGATCAGGTATCAGTCAAAAGGAGGTCATTTTAATTATCAATGATTAATTAATTAGATGATTGTTGGACAGATGAATCCAAAGATTATATAGCACTCTTGATCAGTGTCTGTAACATAAAAGAAAAATGAAGATTTTTTAAGTTGAATGAATGGAAAGATTGGTGCTCAAAATTTCAGCTACTCATGTGACATTTGTGTAGCATTTCAGAGAGTGGCAGATGATGAGAAGTAGCATCTCGCAGTACAACCTCATGAACAGCAACACATAATTAGGGATCGCTCTCCTTTTTAGAAATTACTTCTTGATTTAAATATATTCCTCCCCCTTTTTGGTTTTGGTTTCTAGATGTCCAAACTGAACTATTTTTGTTCGTGCTGCTATTTAGGGATACGAGTGCTGTGCAAAGCTGGTCTGTGCCAGTAGTGCTTGCCCATTTATCCTATGTGGATTCTCCTGCTGACGCTGTGGTGGCTTTGGCTGGGGACCTGTAGGACAGGGTGATCCTGATCAAGTTGAAAGGAGCGCTGATCACAGAAGGTGAGGCACAGACATGGAAATGGGGTTGTTCTGGCACCGGGAAGGTCCTTTTGGTCACGTCTGCTGTTTCTAGTGATGCCTCATGTTCTGCAGCTCTGTATATACTGAGGCCTTGATGGCTCTAACAGTTTTTGGTGGCTCTAGGCAGGCCAGTAACCCCATTTCAGCCCAAAGAGCAGGCACACAACTCAAGCCCTTGTGTGCCCAAAGCATGGCCAAACTTTGATATAAGATCAGTGTCTTTGACATGACAGAGTTCCGGAGACCACTTTAGCTAGGGGAGAGTGAAGGAAACATTAACTCTTTGTTTTCTTCAGTATTTCAGCTGGTGTGGTGTTTACTTTTGCAGCATGTAAAATGTTAATGTTAGAGGAAGGTCTACCATGGTTCCAGGTGTGGTGCAGGTCATGGTGAGACAGAGTGTGAGGAAAGACTAGTGGTCAGTCCCATCAGGAACTGAGAAGTGCAGAAGTACCAGTCAGCTTTAACTGCTGCAAAGAGATGAGGAGTTTGAGCTTTTCAGCCACAAAACCACATTTGTGAGTGTTCACTCAACAGAAATTGCATTGGCATCTGTGGCAAAGGAGGGAGAGGTCTTGGCGAGCTGATAAGGCTTCTTGTCACCTGAATGGCTCTATGGGCCTGCATGTAACGCGTGACTGCAACCACTTGAACTAGCTGTTTTGCACTTGATGCTTTTTGGGTGCCAGGCTATACTCTTCACAAAGTTTGGGGCACTCTAGCTAAGATAATATCTTGAGCAGTTCTGATAACTGACATGGCACTGCACCATACCTTGTTATATAGTGTTTCAAATGTGGCACAGAGTGGGTGCTCTCGACAAATTAAAGGTGCAGCTCAGTATCCAGGGTTTTTTATTTAAGGAATAATACGAGTATCTAGAAGCCTACTTTCCAGGGAGGGTGAGAATGAGACAAATGCCATTAAAAGCTGAAGCAATCTTGAGGCTATAAGGATTGCATGAAAATCTCCCTTGGTTTTTTCTCTCCTTATTCTTTCCTGTCCGAGGATTTCATGAGAGAGGACTGAGTGGAATCGATTAACCTCACAGAAACTCCAGCAAGACTTAATATTCTCAAAGGAAGGTCACCAGGTTTCAGTTTGTGCCAGCACTCGCTGTCCTGATGTATTGAAGGCTGGGGAGCTGGAAGTGAACCTTGGTCTCCAGCAAAGGAACTAGAAAAATCTGCCAAGCAATTTGAATAGAAATTGATGTGGTAGTAATTTTTTTTTTTTTTTTTGGAAGTTGCTTCTGTTTTCAGGACTGCGCTCACCTCCGAAAGAAGGCTGGAGAATAACGCTTCACATGCTGATTGTTACTGCTTTGGTGGCACAAAGTAAACAGAATGGGGAAGGCAGCAAGTGCATTAGGGCAGGGGAAATAAAGAAGCATTTCTAACCTCTCGCAGCAATAGGCAGCAGGGCACATAATGAGCTCTGCTGCACTAGTGTGAACTGAGAGCATTTTTTCTTTCCCCACCTCCCTCCTGATGCTACATCTACCTGTGCCCCGTGGAGAGCAGTCAGCCAGGGTTAGCAGCACATAACCCTGTCTGATTAAGTGCGGGGTCTGATTTTAGGGTGGTTTTATTTTATTGGATTTGACTGGAGGATTTTGTTCTCCTGAACAGGTGGCTAAGAAACCTGCAGGCCATCAACTTGCATGGAGCTAGCTGGTTGTTGGGTTTTTTTCAAAGTTGAGTCAGAAATTCTCACTTGTCTCCATTGTAGCTGCAGCTCCTCAGGTGAGAAGCCACTGCTGAAGTAAATAGCCCTTAAGAAAAACAAAGACTCTGTTTTCCTGTAAATGTCCATGGTAATCAAATTAAGTATTTACTGTTTTGTATTAAATGAATAATGAAAATGAGAATACTATAAACTCATGAGTCTTTTAAAGAACATGCAAAAAGTACATTAAGGTTGCCTGTTTCTAACCAGCCTCGAAAAGAAACCCAGGGATTTTATTTAATTTTTCTTTTTTTAGGAAGAGGATGTAGAAAACAAGGGATTTCACTTACTAATAAACCCTTGATTCCAGCAGTGACTGAACAAAACCAGCTAATCAGAGCTCCTTCAGGAGGGCTGGCAAAATTGGGAAGGGCACCACTGCTCATACCAGGAGAGTAGCTCCTTCTACAGCTCCATCACCTGCTAGAAACACTTAAACAAAATGAGAAATACTCTCCCACCTGGTTCCCAGCCCTGGGAGCAGCCCCTCCCAACTGCCACTCTGCTTATGGAGGTTCTTTCTGGCTTTTACCTAAGTTTTTTTGTGTTTTTTTTTTACCTCAGGCACACTTAAATTATGAGGCTGTACTTGCCACACATAGTGGATGCTTCTCCCTACAGTCTTTAGCTGCTTGTTTTTTAAATCAAGCTGCTGTTGCAAACCAATTAGGTGAGTTTTTTGGTGGTGTTTTCCTGGTCACATGAGTCCAAAAGATGTTTCTGCTTGAACTGTTCTGCTTACCTGTTGCAATGTATTTGCATTAGCGGTGCCTGATTGCTCTGGTGATGCTACAGGCATCTGAAAGTGCCTTGTGCTTTAGTGTGGAAGGATAATGTGGGACTTGGTAGACACTGGCTTTGTAACTGTAAGATGCTCAGGTGTTATATACATCACCCTTCAAAGCTGTTCGCATTAAATAGGTGGAGACGTACTTTATTTCAGACTTGCATGTTTCTGTTCCAAGCATTTCTGTATGTGTTGCATAGCAGTGCTTTAAAATCTCTGCCTTCAGAAAGAGATGAATAGGATTGTAGTTTTATTGAGTCTGTATTGACAAGCTTAGGCTATAAGTACTTCCTAACACCTATGACTGTTTGGGTCCAAAACAAACAGTATCGTGAAGACATTCCCAGGAAATATCAGTGAAACACTTCATAAGCCTCGTGGTGTGCTAAGTTCCCCAAAGAATTTGTAGCTGCTGTACAGAAAATCCAAAGCTAAGGAGCAGATTTACATTTCGCAAATGTGCCTGTAAAGCCACCGTTAATTCTATGTACCTAGTGACTGTGAGAGGAAAGAAAGCGGGTTTGGTGACATTTGCTTAAGCGGTAGCAGCAGCGAGCTCTGAGCCTGGAGCTCCCTTTAGCGGGGCGAGGCGTGTAGTGCATCGCCTCTCCTCGCTTCGCTCCTGGGGACCTCAAATCCCAGCAGCTCAGTGAGTATGAAACGCCGTTATCCAGCCCATTTTCCTACCAGTGTAGAATTGTTATTGTGAATCCCGTTTTTTAGCAGTGTTGACACGAATCTTAAAATGCAGTCTCTGCCAAAGCTGGGGACAGACGCCAGCTCTCCCAATTTCTGCCTGGTAGCCAAAAAGACCAACTTTTCCTTCATTTGTAATAGTCTGCTGAGCACGAAGCTGGACTCCTTTGCTGATTGCAAGTCCGAACTTGAAATCCCCGAGCTCAGCTGGTTCTCCTGCTTGGTTTGGAAAGCAAGTGCCTCTTTAACACCTAAGCTCCTAGAGCTGGGAGTGCTGGGACTTGAAACAGCTCTTTCCTTCCTTGGTCAAGTAGGTTACAAAAACAAATGTGCTCAGTTACTGTGTGCCTCCAGGCCAGGATAATGGAAGACCTCAAGATCCAAGTATTTATCTGCTGAGAATAAAAGAGGCCACCCAAGGAGGTGATGAGTGGAAGGGAAGGAATTGCCTCCTTTCTCCACCGGCTGTGAATTACCTTGTCCCTACAAGGACACACCGTAGGCCTCTTACATCTCAAGTGCTGAATGTGTGACTTGCTTGTTTCACCTCCCCTCTCCCCGCTTACGGCAGTGGCTGCGTCTCGGGCATTTGGAACACTGTACCCTATGGTCTTAATCCCCCTTCTTGACCCCATGGGCAGACTGTGCTGATTTCTCTGAGAAAGTAGGACAGGATGTAGGGCTGTAATGTCAGTGATGAGTCCTTGGAAACCGATGGGTTACCTTTGGCACGTGACCTCTGCTTACCTGAGCCCATGCCTTGGGAGTGGATGCTACTCAAGCCTCTCCTGCACATCACAGCTGGTTGTGGTGAAGTGGGGCACACAGCAAGTTTGTACTCCAGCCTGCTCTGAGCAACTTGTGAACATCATCATCAAGCCCTGGAGCTGATGATGTAGAGTCCCTCTTTTATACATCTGAACCCTGGAGAGAAATTGTTACAAGCCTTACCCTGGACACTTAGAAGCTCCCAAGGAGTTAGCTGCTGATTCGAAGCCTTGACATACAACCCACGATACAATTCTGGAATTAAAAGTGCTCATTAAGAGCTATGTGAATGACCAGAGGAACCGTGAATGGAAATAACTGACAATGAAAACCCGATGGAGTTAGGTTTCTGCAGATAAAAATCTTGAATTTCAAAATCTTGTATTGGCTTTTTCAGATTATGACCAAAAAATGCCCTTCCAAGATTTCATTTTCCCCCATACATTCCATGCACATTTTAAGTCTGCATGGGAACTCTCTTATTTTTACTGGATTTTGCTATGTGAGTGAAAGTATCTTTATATAAGACCTAGTATTTGGCCTGAACTGCTGGGTGATGAGTATTCCTTATATGTCTTTCTTGTATTTGATTCTTTGACAAATAGTTTATTCTTATTTTTACATACCCCTTTCCAATCCCTTACCTTGAATGCAGCATGCCCAAAAGTGCTTGCCTTTCTGAAGTTTGGATTTTCCATCAGCCACTAAAATACACACACTTCAATGTACGGCACCACAGATTTTTAAGGAAGTAATTTATACCATTGATAATAAATATTTAAAGGGCACTGGTAAGTGTCTCTTCCCTGAAAGTATGTCTTGATAAGGAGAATAGAAGTCTGGTCTCCATATCCATTCAGTACAGATACATGAAAACCAGTGGTTTGAGTTGCTGGCAACCTGTACTGGGTATGGACTGATGGCCTGTATGCAAAATATTTGATTTCAGTATCAACTGCTTTGGCTGGCTGGTCCCCAAAAGCTTTTCTTTGCCATCCTTCACTGTTATGTGATGGGAAAGTACTGATAACATGCAGGCATATTAAAGAAAGAATGAAGATTTGAATCCCCCATATTATGGAATTTGTTGTGTTAGAAGAAGAAAAAGAATGAATGGCTTCCTTGGGAGGAGGAACCAGTGTCCAGCTTTGGAGGAGATTCTAAATTTCCTCACTTCCAGGAGTGATCGGGTCTTGTGTCCGAGTTCTTGACTTCCAGTGCACTTTGAGGAAGACAAGTTGTGTGTGGTAGCACATTCCACAAACGTGCATAAAAATCAGTAGCAAGTCTAACTGGTGAGTTTGAAGGATGCGGGAGCTGGCAAGAGTGAGAGCAGGGGATAAGATCTTGACAACATTGCAACTTCCAATGAACTTGTTTTGTTTAATCCCATGGTTATGAACATACAGTCTATCAACTCCTCACGAGCATTTAAATTACATTTCCTGGTGACACTGAGGGATACGTTATTAATGCAGGATGGTGGGAGGTGCTTTCACAAATCCGTTTATCAGATAATGGGATTAACACACATACCTCCCGAGTGCTGCTTTAAAAAACTTACTTTTAAATCTACATATTCAGCGACTACAGCAGCCACATTACAGTACAACAAATGAAAGTGCTGGACAAGCGTTTTGAAGGCCTTCTCTCACGGTTCTGATAATACAGCAGCATCCTGAAAGGGGGGACAAGCTCTCGTGTTACTGAGTCGGCTGGAGGATGTGGGCTCCTGAACTACTGATAAAGTGAAACAAAGGCAGAGGAGATTACAGCTGGATTTGAAGCAGAAAAAAGCACCTCCTAAACACTGAAGGACGCTGTCCTGGCTGTACCAGTGTCTCCTTTGCTTCTGATTTCAGCA
>NW_009698609.1:0-18594 GCF_000703405.1 Apaloderma vittatum | reverse complement strand
GACAGAATAGGCTCAGGCTGAGAAGGGGAAAGGTGCAGATGATTTAAAGACAGGATCAGATCTAAACTTCACAGTTAACTACTGCTGTGTCCTATATAGGTCTGGCCGTGCCACAGCCTATGTCTGTTTGCAGGCACTGCTATCTTATGACTTTTTGTGGTTTCATTTCTTTTTCCACCCAAATTCTATTGTTTTTTCTACTTTGTCCTGTATTCTTTATACTTAACAGCTTTTTTGATATGTAAATTGTGGTTTGAACTGTTTCTTTTCTGCAAAGTCTCATCTCTAGAAGCAGTTCTTTGAGTTTAGAATATGATCAACCGCTGCATTTACACTATTACAAGCATTTCACTTTGTTGTAAAATAAAACTACAAGAAAATGCACCAGAGACAGGTTCTCTATGTGAACCAACAGAACAAATTTTTTTCTACAGGGCCACGTACCTTACTTAGCATGACCTTCTGTTTTGTATACAGCCAACCACAAAACTTAGAGAAAAATTATTTCTATAGACAAATACAGTTTAATTCAAACTTCATCATTTTCCTCTCTCTTTAAAAATAATCTCTTAAAGGGGAAAAGAGTACCGATTTTTTTTCCAGAAATCAATTGCAAGTTTCTTTATCTTTGCTGGTAGAGATATGAAAAAAACTCAGGCTGCTTAACCTTGTAAGTGTTGTAAACACAGTCTGAGGCTTTGTAGCACCAGCCTTTATAGCTCTCTCTTTGCTTGTTTCATTCTTGCAAAGTGGAGATGAAGGAGCAGTTTCAAAATGCAAAGAACATCCCACCGTTTGCAGAATGAGCTAGTTTCTAAAACGTGCTGGTCTCTGCATCTGTAATACTCTCGCTTTGGCAGGTAAACCTTGCTAAAAATTGCCCTCCCCTGTACAACCTGCTGACTCCTCTTACTGCCCTGCTGAGGTTCCTACCCCAGCCCCACTGTGCTGGCGGTGTAGGAAGGGGTGGAGGAGACATTTCTTACCCTGACTTTGTGGCTGAAGCCAACACCTCCAGAATACTCCAAGTTTAATGCTCTCACAGTGCATGTGTTAACGTCCACCTACGGAAGAACATGCACAAATGTAGAGATTAGCAATAACACAGCAAAGTATATTGTGAGATAGGATATGGAGTTTTATGGAGGAAAAGGATTAGTAGGTATTGCAAAAAGCTGCTGCAGTAAAAGAAGTGCTGAGATTTTAATAACCCAAGGTATTAAGTTTTTATCTCCGTTTTTCTAAAGCTCTGGTTTTTTGGAACCATAGGGAGGATTTGCACACATCATCTAGTAATGAAATCTGGAAGCTCAGTAGAAATTTTGGGCATCTTGAGACAAGGCAGTCCCAGACTTAGTGGTTCTTCTCATCATACAAATGAAGGGTGTAGGGTGGAATATGACCCTATTAGGAGTTACTGTTCTGTTTTGTCTCCTAACCTTCCATTGTCAAGGTAGAGTGGATTTGTACAAGTCCAGCACTCACATTCCTCTCTTTGGACAAAGTAGACATCGTTTACACTTCTTTTGCTTCTGCAAGGTCAAGATTAGAAAGAATCAGCCTGGCACCAGTATGGGATCCAGAAAAAAATGTCTTTATCACAGGTGGTCCCTATATCTGTGACGCTTGCCATGTGCAACTGTGCTTGCCTTCCATAACTCTTATGCGTTTTCCACCTTTAAAAAAATTCTGGCAATGGCACTAAAAAGGTGTCATTTCTAGAGTACACCAAACTGCTGCCGTCCATGTTTATGATGAGACCTCCTGTGCCGACTTCAGGAAAAACCTGTGTAAAAAGTGAGAGGAATGTGTTAAAAGAGTCTACAATTTCATGACCCAATGCTGAAGAGAACTGGTCTGACTTCAGAAGTAAAAAATGTGTAGTATCTTTGCAAAGCTAAAATATAATGTGCTACACATTAATCTGGTATTAATCAATGGTTTATAACCTGGTATACATGCATTCTGTGTCCAAAGGAACCAACAAGGAAAATTTTGGAGGAAGAATCCTCCATATTATTCATATTATATGGTTCAATTTTTTAATTGAAGATAGACTTTTTGAAGTATGACATATAATTGAGCTAAGGCTGAGTGTCTGGGCCCAGTGAGATAAATAGTGCAGCAGTAAGTAGAGGTGGCAATAGATGAATAAACAGTGACAGGAATATTGGGTGTGACACTGCTGGGTTGGTTCTCTACATCCCCCCAGTACAGCACACACGGGTGCTCCTAATGCCACCTGGCAGCAGCCTCAGAGGTCTCCATCTAGCTCAGACACCTGAGCAAGGTGTTAGCTGCCATAGTGACAGCACCTACTGGAAAACCCATCCATTGCTTACAGACCTTTGTACCATCCTCAGAGGAGGACTGCTCAATTTGTGTTGTCTGCGCTGGGAGAGACCTGGCTATAAAGGGATACATTCAAAGAGCCAGTGGGACCCTGTGCTGTTGGACCCCACGTGTGCCATGAGAACAAGGCCTGCAGAGGCTGCATCACTGCACGTGAAACGGTGAATTATCACCCTGTTCTGATGTGGTAGCATGGAGCCAAATGAACAAGCTTTTCCTTAAACTTGCACGGTGAGCCTGTGCCAGCTGGCACATGGCCTCTGATGGGGGAGGACTAAACAGCAGTGAGCACACGTGCGAAGCTCAAGGTGGACATAGCAGGAGCAATGGAGAGTAAATATACAAGCAGGGAGCTTAAAGATTATACCCGGCTTCCCTCCCAAAGAGAAAGGAGAACATTTACTCCCAGTGAACCAAGTCCATGGGTTTCCTTTCCCTTAGCGCACCCCGCTCCCACCAACCCGTGGGTGTGTGTAAATCTGACCTTTACACAGATGGTTTTTTCCCACTAGATGGTGCTTGAGCATTTCCTCACCGCCCACCCCGGCCAGCCCCGCTCAGCTCAGGGCTCTGGGAGCAGAACCATATCATTAAGAATGTATTTCTTTTCCTCCACTGAAGACAACAGCGGAAACAAATTATTGCTTAGTTCAAAAGCCAGAGACCCTGCGAGCTAATTCCTTGTGAGAGGATTCCTGGTCGCATGCTCGTTTGCAAGGCACCAGCATGACTTATATATAATCAGGTAATTTACATACCTTTGCATGTTTTTATTTTGAGAATTTGCATTGTAACTGTGTTCCAACATAAGCACTGGGCGGAAAGTAGCTTCCGAACTACAGGTGGACTCTGTTCTGTCGTTTGACAGCAGTCTGCCTGAACCCACAGACTTCTGGTGCAAAAAGCATCGGGAGAAGGAGCAGCACCTGCTAGTCAGGCTGTGGTGAGTGTTAGTGCTGAAGCTCAGTTACAGGATGGCTCATGTCAGTACTGAAATTCATTGCAAATGGTTCTAGACAGTTAAGAAAACTGCTCTGTGACAGCCAAACAGTCATTGGTATTTCACTGGAGCCCGACGGGAATGAAAAGTTTAATTGCAGTTTCTGTTAGTGACAGAGGAGGGAATTACCAGCTGCAGAAGGAATTCAGTACTCAGGGAAGTAAACCTTAAAGTGAAGTTGCTGGTTTTTCCCAGACCTGGGCCTCTCTACACGGCTATAATAAATTAGTCTTTTAAACAAGCTTTTAAACAAGCTCAAACAGGTGAAAAAATGTGACTGCTTTCCTTCCTATATAAGTAAAAGCTGAGAAGTTGTTTATTTAACCGAATTGGACCTCTCCTGGGCATTGCTTCCCCTATATAGTTAGGAATAACTGTGTTATAAATCTGTACCTGTACTGAATCTGTGACCTAATACTAAGGAGAAGTGATGCTTCTGTAATTTTCAGAAATTCTTACTATAGGATTGAACACCCGCAGCAGGATTGAGCCCACCTGGCTGGTTCCTGTGAGTCTGTACAGCATCTAGCTCAGCCTGAATAGACTCGTAAATAGTCTTGTAAATCACAGCAATACCAATGGGAAACATGCATAACTGCAGGGTGCACCGAGTGAGCATGATTCCTTAGAGAAACATCAGACAGTAAATATTTCCAGGCTATTTTGTTCTAAACTGAAGCTTTACTACCAAACAATTCATCAGCTTAAAAGTCCAAGATGAGTCCTCAAGCTGAATTTTACTGATCATCCTTAAACTCTGCAGAAGAGGTGTTTTCCCTTCTCCTGAAGAGGAGATTTGGAAACTTGCTGTTGGTATAGCAGTCATTCTGCTGCAAGTGAAGATTTCTGCCAAAACTGCATCAGACATCCTTGAAAGCCCAGGCACGTCTGTCCAGCTTGACAAGCGGCTTCACCTCTGAGCCTTCCGCAGGCACCAGTTTGTGGAGCTGGATGTGGGTGTCAATTTCCTGGCTCTGCTTGCGAAGTGCTTAGTTGTGACTCAGCCCCAAACGATCAGCCTGCTGTGCCCTGTCCTCCCCAGCGAAGGGTGTCCTCCTCAATGGCTCCTGTTACATGAGCTCCCCCAATGTACTGACTGCAGGGATAAATAATGTATGGCGCGAACTACCCAAAGTGATGGGTGAGCTTTTTAGAGCCTGCCTCTGTCGCAGGCTTCAGTCACAAAAGGCATTGACATTTTTTTTTTTTTTTCACCCTCTTTTTCTCTGGTTATTTTGAAAGTGTGTTTGGTTTCCAAAGCTAATGGTGACACTATTTGCTTGCCAGTCAGCTGACTGGCCATTGTTCTTTTAAATCAGAGGGATTTAAACTAATGCTCTTTAACTGTTCTGGAAAAAATGTAACATTACAACTGGACTCGGATAACGGCAGTGAGAAATGCCACTCAGTGTTGCATCAGGGCTGCTTTTAAAATGGTCTGTGGCTGCAGCGGGGGGTGGAAAAAGGCTGACCTGACGTTTTGATTATGCTATTATAGCTGGTTTGTCAAGGGCACCTGAAAAGTCAGCAATTGCACTGGTAAAGGGAGGGGGAAATTATCCTGCCGATGCTCAGAAACAAACATACCACCTTCTCAGTGTCATCCCCACATCAAGACTCCTTTCTGAAGTGACACGTTCTCGGGTGATACTGGTCGACTTCAGTGTTTCCGGAGACATCTCGGTGGATTAGATGCCAGATCAACAAGACTGAGGCTGGCCATGTGAGTTAAGCCTCTGGAAGTCCTGTCGGAAAGGGGAGACAAGTACATTTAGGACAGAAGTTAGAAAAAGTTCCAGATTTGCTCAAAGGGAGATAAGGAGTCTATCACATACCCAGAACACAGCCTCCCCACAGAGAGCAGGAGCTGTCAGCTCAACATCTCCGACCTGACTATTTAAAGCATTCTCACACTCCTAGTTTTTTCCTATTTGTATGCACAGAGAGGCACAGAGAAGAGCGCTTCTGCTTTCAAATGAAGCTGGAGCAAGAAAGTAAAAGAGCATGCCTAGTGCTTCCAAACCCTTTTAATCTTCCATTTTTCCGTCTGCCTGCCTGCAGTAATGATAATGCCCGCAGGGATTTGCACCTCCCAGCTGAAGCAAGGGAAGTCGCGGAGGAGGAGGAGGCACACAGTTTCAGAAAATACCATAAATACAACTGCCAGGCTCCAGGGAGCACAGATCAGAGATGCTGATTTGAAGAATTTGAAGGTGGGGAGCAATTCACCCTTGGGGGTAAGAGTCCAGCTGCAGGGCAAGAGCAGAGTGAAGGAAGAATTTTGGAAGTCAGAGAGAGTCAGTGTAAAACCCACAGCCAAAGCCTGGCAGCAGGTTCCTGGGTGCTGGGCTGTGTTTCTTCAACGACTGCCACCTCCTCCGGAGGAAAGTGCTTCATCTCACAATCCGTGCATTAGTTTGTCAGCCACCTTCACACCTTGCCCTCCCACGCTCAGCAGTGACTTTCTGAACCCTCCGATGCTCCTGTTTTCAAATGTATTTCTTTATTATTTTCCCCAAAGATGAATCTCTTTTGTCACTTCACTTCAGGCTATGCTGCAAGTTGTTTTTTTGTTCTGTTATTCTCTGTAAGTGCTGGTGTGTAACTGAGCTGTCACAAGAACAAATCGGCAAAATTGTCTCTGACGGGGTATTCACATCATGTAACTTCCAGTGTCTGGCACAGATATTTAAACTAGCTGGGGAAACTGCTCTGAATCACAGAAAGGATTTGATTTTTTTTTTTTTAAATATGGTGTAGGTCTGAGTGTTACCTCCTGTTTTGTCTTGTCCTTAAGGTCCCACTCCTACCCCCCACAATGTGGAGGCAGCCTTTGCATTGCCACCATCTCCAACCTAGAACGGCAACCGAGTCTGTGAAAGAGGTAGAAGAAATCACAACTGTCTCAAAAGGAGCCTCCCACTGCTCACTACCCAAGGCCCTTCTTAGTGGCTCCAATCCACACCCAGGGCTGGGTTAAGGATCTGATTTAGAAGTAGGGGTGGCTTAGACCAGGACAGCTGGTGGAGTTATTGGTGCCGGCTGTCTGCCCGCCTGTACTGCCCGAATGCTGGGATGGGTTGTGGGTGAGCTCTAGCCCAGCTGCAGCCTCCGGCTCAGTACTGCAAAGCCAGGCAGAAGTGGTAATACTGGGGAAGATGTGCTTCACACATGAGCCTCTTATTAGGCTGGCTGATTGCATGCTAGCTTGTAATTTGTCCTGTTGTCCCTGCACTTTGATCTTAGAAGGAATAACGACTAAGTTTTATGAAGTGTGTTCAAGTATTTAACTATACAAATAGGAAATGCAATCTGAAAGTCCCACTAATTGCCTGTCTGTACCATTAGCCATTTAAATAGTTCAAAAATCCATCCCCTCAGTACTTGACCCTGTTTCACAGAGCAGCAACTTCCACCCATGCACTCAGCCAGTCCTCTGGGTGCAAAGGCAAGTGAGTAATGTGATGGATGGGATTCTATCTTTAAGAAAACACAGTGTCTCCTACAGCCATAGGGTTTCTTTCTCCTCTCACTTAATTTTCAGCGACTGCATCCTCGCTCTTCCCATTGCAGACAGACTGGCTCTAGCCAGGAGCAAGGGAAGTATGTGGCAATAACACAGAGAGCATATCTGAACTGGGAAGGATCACTAGGAAATAGAAAGCTCTGAAGCTCCTTTCACCCCCACCTAGCTAAGATCAGTTTCAAAACTACTGTGCTGCAGAATACTCAAGAATGACAATATGTCTACAGTGTCCACATATGCCGCCTATAGAGCCAGGATTACAAGGAGGGGTCTCTCGCTATGTGCCTTGTTCTTAGTCTCCTTCCCTGATCTGCTGCTGACTATTTTGGAAGACTGAGTCAGGCCAGATATTCCTATGTATGTATTTATATACATAAATATTTTCATATGGGTTTACTTTATGCCTATCCCAAATAAATTCAAGAAAGCCCTCAACCTCTGATAAGTTTTATTACAGGTTTTAAATTAGCAATTTTGTTTAGATAACATAATTGTTATTATTAATATATACTGATGTGGAGACAACTGTACCCAAGATTCATTTCTGAAGACATGTAATTTCACAGTAACTCAAAATTTGTCATTAATATTCTGTATAGAGAGAAGTAAAGATTTATGATGTTCTTAAGCAGACTTTAGTACTAGAAAACTGCAAGCTACTAGCTAATTATCACTCTTATTAAATGTCTGTCTTAGTGTAGAATACAGCTTACGAGCTTTAAAGCTTACACTAATCAAGAAGCAAGATCAACCACTGATGTAGGTCACTTACAGCTCAGCTGGTATGTAGCTGCTTCTCATTGTTGTTACCACTTCATCATTTATATTGATGAAATAAAAAGTTACACTTCCATAATCTGAAGTAGGGGAATAATTATATTTTGATTGCTAGGAAGTCAGTCACCAGCCCCATGTGCACAAACACTGAAGCAGATGAAAGGACAGAAAACAAAATGGATTCAATGTTATTGCTTATGAAAAGTGTTGGAGCTTCGATGCAAAAGTTCTCATTGTCATGATACTGTTATTTTAACTACAATCATTGATTTATATTTCAGAAGTACTCAAAAGGCATGTAGTCACTGGGCTGTGAGCTATTGAGAGGGAATCTTTCTAAAGCTCTCCTTTGTATATGCCATGAAAAGATGGTCCAGCACTTTTATGGAAGAAGGACCTGGACGCACATCTCAAGTGAGTGTCCTAACCACCATGTGATGTAAAGCAACCTCTCTTTCTGTCCCAGTGATTTACTTTTTTTCATTCACTGAAAAATCTCCAGTAGGCAGGCTGCATCCCACAGGACACTGTCGCTTCATAGTCAGAGCTTTCTCCTAGAACAGAAGTGATGCAGATTCAGGTCTGCGTTTCACTCCTGGCTCAGGTTGCTGTCTTCACTTAATTTCTAAGGATATCCCCTTAGTGAAGTGCTTAACACGCTTAGAACATGCCTTGGACTGAGGCACAGAAATTAATAAGAAAGAAATCAGAGCACGTCAAGCAACTCTAGAGTGACTCTGCATCCTTCTGTGAGATAGTGAGCTGCGTATCCCTACTTACATTGGTTCCCAGGGAATGCAACTGCATTATTTTTGTGGGGTTTTGTAGTATGAAGACTGTTGCCTTATAAGTTTACAAACTTTTGTGCATGTTACTCATTATTGGCAATTGGTATTTATATCTTGGTTCTCCTTTCACTTGCACTGGTGTAACTGAGGAGAAGTTTGGTGAGAGCAGATCCAGAATGGATGTAGATCAGCACAGCACTACTGATTTATAACAGTGGTTCGTAGATGATTGTGGCTCTTAACCAGTAGAATTATACCAAAGTAAAGCATTACAATTCAGTTCTTGAATTCCATACAATAACTGATATCTAAATGGTTAAAAATGGAGACAAGGACTCCATAGCTGTGAGGATTAGGGCTGTTTAGCACAATTAGAGGAGGAGAATATTGCAGGAAGAATATAAAAGGATTTAGAGTTTATTAAAGCTTAGGAAGTCGTTCACACTGTCTCCTTGTATTACTTGGACACGTATTCTAACACTCCTTCCTTTCTAGTTTTACACTGAGGTCATGAACTAAAGTAGCAAAAGCAAGAAAGTTCACAGTTAATGGTGACATTGTCCTTAACTTGCCCTGAGCTGGAAAGGTGCCTTCATGACACAGCAGAGTACTCTAAGGACACAGGAGCAAACTCAACTCATGTTTCACCTCTTGGCAGTGTACAGCACAAGTGTAAAATATCTTAAATAACTTGGTTTCGTTCGAGAAGCAGGACCAGTGAACAAATGTCTGAAATGGGCTCTGAGAGGTAGATCCAGATTCTGACCGTCAGTTCTTTACTTAGTGGTGCTATCCTGGATTTCTATTTATGTAATAATTTGGCCAGGGTTAAAGAATCCTGTGAAGGCGTGGTTTGCCATTCCTTGTGCTTACCAGTGATGGTTTCCCATGGAGTGCAGGGAGTATTGGGTTAGACCAAAAACTAATTAATTTTCCAAAAGCTTGTTTTAGAAGTTATTTTTAGTTTATCCTGACCTAGCTGTGCTGTCATTTTGTTAAGAGCCCTTTATCAAAAGCAATTCAATAGGATGTACTACTGCACAGCAGAATCCATAAAGCAAGGGGTTTTGTAACAAGAGAGACATAACAAGTTATCAGGTAGGAGCTAACGTTTCCATCTGTGAGACTCACCATGTTGTATGAGATTCTGGCTAACATTAAACAAACATGTTCTAAGAAGTGAAACAATCCATTGATGTGACACTGAACACTTGCCCAGGATGATAAACCTTAATTCGCGCTTTTAGCTGCCTCTGGTGTAAGGGCACTTCTCTGCCTTGGAGAATCCTGTTCCATTTTGCAAGCCTCTGCACCAGGAGGTTTGTGAAGCAGTGGCTGTTTGGAGTTCCTACCATGCGCCAAACAGCCTTTTGTTTTTCCCAGCTCCATTCTTGGAACAGGCTGCAGTTGTTTAGAGATAGCTTGTTGTGTTTGGTTGGTTTGTTTCCACAGAACTTGACCTGTTGCTGATCCCAATATGGAAAGTCCCAGCACAAGATTTAAGGTGCAAAATTTGGCCTTACTCTTTTTAACAATTTGTTTAGGCCACAATTTTAAAATCAGACGGCTTAGATGTAGGTCTCTAATGTACATACTTTGAATCTACCTGATTTAAGAAACAACTGCCTGCATGTTGATGTGGCCTTTCTCATAGGAGATACCACACGTGCCAAGAAGGGCAGGAACCCCTAATTCAGAGGCTCCAGTTCATGATGTGGTACATGGGTAGGCAATCTAAACCGATGATTTCTGTTGGATCAGCAGTGGGGATAGCAGAGCTTGAAGTTAAGCATCTACTTGAAATTATGCACGATACTAAATTGGCACCTTAAATCTGCATTGAGGCCTCTTAACATAAAGCTGAGTGCCTTGGCAAGCTTATGTCCACAATAATAATAAATCCTGGTGACACAACCCCTTTAAGAAGAGCAGTAGGAGCTGAAGCCTCCTTAGTGGAAGCAATCTGCTTTGTTTTACTTCAGTGCAGACAGAGTTCTTGGAAAATCTATTTTATTCTGTGCTCTCTCTCATTATCAGGGTTTCTAAAAACAGTATGGTTCTGTCAATATTCTTTTAACCAGCTTGTTAGTTTATCTGTTTAGTCATTTTAACAGATATTCACTTGCCTAGGGAAGCCTGTGTGGTTTGATTTTATTTTTAATCTGAGTGACTGTAGTCATCTGGCTGTTTACGTGAATGATTAAAGTCTTTAAAAGCCCTGATGGATTTTTTTACTCCCTCACTCCCGTTACATCCCAGATTTCTGCAGATGCAGACAAACGTATGTCACTTCATTAAAACAAGGGCAATTATTAAACAGTAAATAAACTAAACTCAGCTAGACTCCTATTGTAATGGCGGACTAATGAGCCAAGTAATTTGAGTGGCATAAATAAGGAATGACCAGAAAGCAAGGGAGGCTGTAAGAACGTCCACTGTAAAGAGACTGAGTTTACCAAAGGCTTTCACTAGAGTGATTATTTTATACAGAGCCTTAGAACCAAAGGCTTTGCTATTGCACCTCTGTATTGCTTGCAACAACAGAACTCTGTGTTAGTGGGATCTGGTTCTCTTGAGCTCCATTTGAACTACAGAGGAATTCAGTCTTATGGCTGATGTTACTCACTGGTGATGTCTTTCAACCTAGAGTGCAAAACCAGGCTGGATTCCATGTGAAAGAACAATTTGCATAAGCTACTCAGCTCAGACATGGCTCTGGCAGGAGGAAGTAACAAAGGTCCCCCCAGCTTAAAGCTGCACACTGGGACAAGCACCGCTCACACAGGAGAGGGTAATACAGGACTTGAAGGAGTGGCAAGATGTGACTTGAAGTGAGAAATTTGGTGGAAAGACCATACTAAACTACCTTGCCTCTGAGATGATGCAATACAATGCATTTATGAAATGTGTATATACAGCAGTTTTACAGAGCTTGCTAACAGATTTCGGAGCATCAGAGTATAGGAATGTAGTGGTTTGACCCTGGCCGGTAGCCAGGTGCCCACACAGCTGCTCTGTCACCCTCTCTTCCATGCTAGACAGGGGGAGAAATTACATCAAAGGGCCCAAGGCTTGAGATAAGGACAGGGAGAACACTCACATCTACCGTCCCAGGCAAAACAGACTCGAGTTTGGGGAAATTAGTTAAATTTATTAAAAAACAAATCGGAGAAGAGTAGTGAGAGATAAAAAACAGATGTTAAAAAAACAGACCACCTTACCCCATCCCTCCCTTTCTTCTGGGCAAAACATTAATCCCAGTTTACCCACCTCCTCCCCCTGAGCAGCGCAGGGGGACAGGGAATGGGGATTGTGGTCAGTTCATCTGATGTCGTTTCCACCACTGCTTCTTCCTCTGGGGGAGGAGGATTCTTCACTCTTCCCCTGGGCCATTGTGGGGTCCCTCTCACAGGCGACAATCTTCGCACACCTTTCTCCACAAGTCCTCTCACGAGGGGCAATCCACTCCAAAGTGAGTCTCGGGTGCAGTCCTTCAGGGGAAACTGCTCCAGCACATGTCCTCCGCGGTGTCACAGAAGTCCCACCAGCCAACCTGCTCTGGTGTGGGCTTCTCTCTTTCCACAGTCTACAGGCTCTGGCAGCAACCTGCTCCAGCACGGGCTTCCCATGGGGTCACAGCCCCCATCAGGCATCCACTCGCTCCAGCGTGGGGTCCTCCATGGGCCACAGGTGGACATCTACACCTGTCACACCCACAGGCTGCAGGGGGACAGCCTGCCTCACCATGGTCTTCACCACAGCCCAGGGGACTCTCTGCTCTGGTGCCTGGAGCACATTTTTACCCCCCCTTCTTCACTGACCTTGGCTTCTTCACATATTCTCACTCTGTCTCTCTGCCAGTTGTTGTGTGGCACAGTTCTTTTTTCCCCATTTCTTAAATATGTTTTCACACAGGCTCAGCCTTGGCCAGTGGGTCCATCTTAGCCAGCTGGCATTGGCTCTCTCACACTTAGGGGAAGCTTCCAGAAGCTTCTAGCAGAAGCCACCCCTACAGCCCCTCCCGTCACTGAAATCTGGCCAGGCAAAATTAATACAAGGAAATAAATGGCCATAGGCACTGGAAATTACACTGAGGGTGTAGTAACAGATGAGCAGGACACTTTAGGGATTATTAGCTACTGTTTGAAGAAAGAAGTAGATCTTATTCCACAGCACCAAGCCCTTTATAAACATGTTCCTCGACAGAGAAATGTTTCTGCTGCATCGGTTTTCATAACAAATAGCTAGAATTGGTTTATGGATATCTTTAAGAGAGTATGTTCCTTGCAGAATAGCATGATGTGGTGCGAGATGGAGGACTGGATGAGGAAAAGGAAATCCTGCCAAGGTGTGGATAAATCTGGGATTTCTGTTTGTAGAGGCTGAGCTGAAGATGTGCTGACAAAGAGTAGTCCCTACTATCCTCATATGAGCTCTTTCTTAGCCAATGTTAGACATTTTCCCTGGAGTATTGGAAAGTGGCTTGGGATACTATAACTACTTTGTACTCCAGTCTCATACTTTTCTGATTATGATTTTTGACTGTGCTTACTTGTGTGTGTTAAAAGAAGACGGTGTAAATCAGAGAGTTTTAGCTGTGTCATACAGTTCTGTACTCAGGTTTTAAATGAGTATAAGCTCATGCCTATAAAAGCGTTCTTATTTCCATCACCTGTATATGGCTTCCAAGCTGTCACTGAAATTTATAGATATCATGCAGCTTATAGAAGCTTTATGGAGCTCCTTGAAGAACTGTGTTCTCCATGGGCTTTGCAGCTGAGACTGTATTTGAGTGGAAACGGTCATCAAGGACCAGAAACAAAGAACAGGCAGAAGAAAAGCAGTTTCTTGTAAGCACAATGGCCGGAAGTTTAAATCTATTTAAAAATGGCTGTAAGATTCTCTTGAATTATTTCAGGCAGTGCAGAGTAAATGATATTGCTCCATTTGTACAGCCTATGACATGATAAGAACAGAGATTCATCACCTCAGTCCCAGGCTGTCCTTGAGCAGGTTGATGCCATTAAGATTCATATTAGCTTTTCTCTCTGCCACAGAGTGCCACAAATCATGCAGTGCTGCTGAGAATGGTCCGCAGAGCAGGATCAGTGAATGTCAAACTTCAAGCCAATGTCTCTTTCCATTTTGCTTTCCCCCAAAGCTGAATATTGTACCATCCTCTTCTATTTAGATGCCGAATGCCAGCAAGCAATGGCCTTCGCTGCACACACAAAGTGGTCTGTCCTCCCATCACGTTTCCGAATTCTCAGAAATGACCAGAGACTTCTTGGTACCTTACTGGGGCAAGCAAACAGACATCAGTGCTTCCACAGAAATACATACAACTGGCTTTTTTTTTTTTTTTAGCCTGTTTCCTCACTGTGCTTTAAACTGAAAAAAAAAAAGCTCCGTGTAATAACCTTCAGATACTTGTAGCAAGTATCTGAAAATATAGCTTGAGAAACGCTGATAATGCTGATTAGTCCAGCTTATCATACAGGAATATTTGTTCTTTACAAATACTGACCACTCTTCTCTGGTTCAGCTTGCTTTTGATTATACTTTCCAGCCTCATTGAATTTTTCCCTGTAGCAGGTGCACATGAGAACGACAACTGGAAGAGAGAGCAGCAGTGTGCTTCTTGGGGAAATGGCAAATGACTATATCATTTACTCAGTAGTGTATTTCTACTTCTAATTATTGCTAATTCAGAAAAGAAAAAAAAAATAGGGCAAATTGCATGACAGCACTGTGCAAGATGGGTGTAGAGATAAAACATGAATCCAACCTATGCCTTGTAGGCTGAAAAATGAAGTGTAAAATGCTATGGTTTGTTTACTGAATGCCTATGCATGTGATGAACGATTATCTCTGCCTCAAGAGATAGCCTAAGGTGTCCATTGGTATGAATCTTCCTGTTCGTGATTCATTTGTGCTAAGAGTGGAAAGCTGAGCAGGTAGCCATGAAGGCAATTACCTGACCACTTCTCTAACCCTTAAAAACTGTGTTGCTTCTCCACTCCCTTTCAAAACTCAGGGATGCACTGGACCAAGCCTGGCAGGGTGAGCCCCACTCCAGCGTGCACATGATGGGGCAGGTCCAGAGCCACAGCGATGCCTTTAAACCTCTCTGCTCCGAATTGCTGCTTCCTGGCACCAGCATTTTTCTAATGAGCTCAGGGGGAGTCGGGGGAGAAGCCACATTCACTCACGGTGCACCCAGGGCTGCCGACGGGTGGGAGCGACCCGTAGTCCTCCTCGGTGGAGGTTGCATTTCTGTCTGCTTCAGGGGACTGTTGGAGAGGGTTAGATTCAGGGCGTGACATCCTTTTTCTGCTTCCTGTGCGGAGGTGTGAGGAAGCCACAGGAGCTGAGGCTTGGCCCCGGCTCACACCACAGCTGCACCTCTGAAACAGCAAAATCCTGGGCCTGCTCTGGGTTCCTTGTGCTGGCCCAGCTAATGACAAACTCAATAGGAATGTCAGGTGTGAGCCTGATGGATGCCTGAGTCCTCCTCCAGCCCTGGTGTAAGGTGAGAGGGAAGCAGCAGCGGGTCAGGGCAGCTTCTGTTGTCTTCACGCAGCTGCAAAGCAACTGCACTGTGCTCATCCCCAGGGGTCTGGTTTGCAGCACCTCAGCCAGGTGTTTTGGGAAGAGCCCCTCTCTCTAGATACATGCTAGACAGCACCCTGAGGAGTATTTCACCTCCAAAGTGCCATGGTGCAAGGTCTCTGTAAAACCTCCTCGGCAGCGAGCACCACGTGGGAGCTGGGTCTCGGCAGCGTGAAATCCCTGGACGTGCCAGGTAGCATTACCGTTTTTCCACACTGACCAGTCATGCCTAAGCCTCGTTTTGCCTTTGCGAGTGCAGCTTTCTTTCTGATTTCAATCTGTAATATTTTATTCATTCCACTTCTGGCCATCTGATTCCCCACAAAGCACTGCCTTGTCTGCAAACCAGGCTGGAGGAGTAAACTGCGCTCTGAAAAATAAATAAAGCTCCCAGTGAAAATCCTGGAAAGCTTAATCTGTTTAGCGGATAAATGCAAAGGTGAAGTGGTGAGTCGACAGTAGTTTGTAAATATTTACATTAATAAGATATCTGTCAGTATTGGGCTTTCTAGACTTTAAAGGGACTCCTAAATCCAGTGGACACCTTAAATCAGGTTCAGCGTAAAGTCTTGCCTCCGTTTTTAACAAGAAGGTGATTGGACACTGCAACAGCTTCAGCTGATGAGGAGCCCAGCCCTCCTTTTTGATTACATGAATAATTGGTTCTTTTTTCTGTTAAGGACTAAACACACTTAGTTTCACCAAAAAGTAGGGTCTGCATATGGGAGATACCAAGTGAAACTGCCTGGCCTGTGGGAGGAGAAAGTTTAAACTAAATGGTCTGACTGAGCTGTGAATCTATGCTGCTACTAATTACTAAAATAAATGCTTTAAAATTAACTTAGTAATTCCCCAGTAGCTCTTGAAGAGACCATTAAAAATGAACTGTGGAAATGTAATGAAAACACTGTGTAGGTGAGTGCCTGCAGGAGCATCACTGGGGCCCGAGGATGCTGGCAAGAGATTCATTTCCATGGACCACTTAGAACTGATCTCCCAGGAGACTGACTTTCCTTATCCACACATCGTTCCCTTCCTTTTCTCTTTCCAAGTCAAACATTGTTGTTCAGCCTTTATTAAAACTAAAAAAAAAACCCCAAACCAAAAACAACAACAAAAAAAAGATAGATAAAGAGGAACTATTCTCTAGGAAACAGAAATCTCTTGTCAGATGTTCTTATCTTTTTTTTTTTAAATATTACTCTTAACCTAGCCACATCGTTACGTTGCTACCAGAGTGGAAATGTACAGGTGCACAGCCTGCACCTTAGCTATCTGATCTTATATATTACAATCTATCCATGTACCAATTTGTAACGTGGCCAAAGTCTTGTGAAAGCATTCCCACGTGTAGAATTACGT
Organism: Apaloderma vittatum; assembly: GCF_000703405.1. NCBI lineage: Eukaryota > Metazoa > Chordata > Aves > Trogoniformes > Trogonidae > Apaloderma > Apaloderma vittatum. The sequence goes on along the minus strand of NW_009698609.1, from coordinate 2,177 downwards.
TTGTATCATATTTATTTAATGATAGATTTGCTAAAGAGCACTGCAGACTACGTTGAAACTAATCACCGTATGCAAACTGCTTCTAAAAAATGGGGTAAGATTTCTGCCCAGCTTTTTTCTAGTCAGACAGCTGAATATATTTAACTATTCATATCTGTGGGTGGTTAGTCATCTTTTTTAACACAGGTAATAATCTTGACTGTAATCTTGACGTTTTGGACACAAATGTTTTTCTGTTTCTACTGTGTTTACCTAAGTGAAAACTGGTGCCCTTTCTAGACTTGGACCCAAACTGCTGGGATGTCAGTGAGAGTCAGGAGTTAACGCTTTTACATAATTAGGGAGAAAATTGAGTTTCCAGCTCTAAGTCTTTGTGTGCATGTCCCTAGAGACGGATTTAGAGAAGTCTGAGCTAGGAAAAGGCTCTGTTGGGGTTACTACTTTCTGGCAATGCCTTTCTGGGATGCTTCTGGATGCAACAACATATTGCGGACTGACCCGCTATCAGACTGGGGTGCGTTCTGCTTGCCCTCCACATTAGATATGCCTTTGGGCACATGCCTAGGAAAATCCCTTTCCTTGGTGCTATGTTGACTTAAAATAGACCCTGGGGCGGGAAGCATGTCTGGGAACCCAAGGGTCTCATTCTCACCCCATTTACCTCCCTGTTGTAACTCCACTGGCTTACCTAGAATTTCTCCTTGGATGACTATGACTTCTTAACACCTCCAAAAGACATAAACAAACATTCATCTCTATAAACTTCAACACAGTTTCCTTGCTTTGGAAAACTGGTTTACTTAATTTGTGGTTTTAATACTCACTTGGAAGCTGGAAGTATTTGAGCTATAAAAGGAACTTTGTGCACTTGGTGCAGCTGACTTGATTTCCATCATGAAAAATGTATTAATTATCAGTTGCAGGAGTATATCCTGAATGTTTCTGATTAAAGTGTCCCCCAGAAAGATGTTTTAAAAATTGAGGTAACCAAAAGAAATCTGGGTTTATTCTAAGGCACTGTATGAATTATAAGCAATGTTTTATTAAATAAATATAACATTAATGATAATTAATGAATGATTAATTATTGATTCAGTAAAAAAATAATTATTCCACATACTATCAGACTGACACTTGAAGAAGAGCCAGAATCCTTCCATGATAAATATTCACATTTTTTCTTCATGGTTCTGGATGAAAACTAAGGTGGGTATAAAAACTGACAGTTTCTTTCACGTTAGAAGTAACCATACCGCTGTTAGAGGCCCTCACCGTCATAAATCAAAAAAGATGGTACATCAGTTCCTTTTTGCTATTTGGTTAAAAGACTATTTTTCAGACTTGCTAAGACAGAAAGCTTTAGCTACTTAAATACTGGAGAGCTTTTCTGTAACGGCAGATACCAACAGAAAAACTGTTGCTCAGCTGTATGCCATCATTGTCACTATAAAGGGCATTGGCAACTGAAAAATATCTGACAAATTGACAACTTGACAGGGACACGAGATGGTGAATTAATCTACCTTGGCAGAAGGCTGTTGATGAATATTTAAATAGGTTAACAGTCAACATCAGAACCCTGAAACCAAATACAGGCTGGCAGCAGAAGAGAAGAGGTAAATCTGATATCTAAATTATACTGTTAATGGTGTGCTTCAATCTCAGAATGGAAATCAGATTCTCAAATCTGAAAAAAGAGTTAATAACCTTTCCTTTTAGATTTTTTTTCTGAGCAACAGCCTTTTCTATCAAAAGAAGGACACTTTAATTTATGTGTGCCTTTATCATAGAATCCTAGAATGGCCTAGGCTGGAAGGGACCTTAGAGATCATCTAATCCAACCTCCCTGTCATGGGCAGGGACACCTCTCAACTAGATCAGGCTACTCAAGGCTTTGTCCAGCCTGGCCTTGAACACCTCCAGGGAGGGGGCAGCCACGACATCTCTGGGCAATTTATTCCAAAGTCTTGCCGCCCTCGTACTGAAGAATTTCTTCCTAAAGTCCAATCTAAATCTATTCTCCTTCAACTTAAACCCATTTCCCCTTGTCCTATCAGTGGACACTCTTGTAAAAAATCCTTCCCCAGCCTTCCTGTAGGTTCCCTTCTGGTATTGGAAGGCAGTGATAAAGTCCATCCGAAGTCTGTTTTCCAGACTGAACAATCACAGCTCCCACA
>NW_009698608.1:8419-13333 GCF_000703405.1 Apaloderma vittatum | reverse complement strand
ATATATATGCAGCAGGTCACAACTTGATCTGTGGAGCAGGGGAGATGGGTGGGCAGTCAGGGAACTGCAGAGAAACTCCCACTTCTGTTAGTGGGAGCTGGTGACATGCATGAAAGCAAGAATTCATTTCCAGGTTGTTAGGGGGTTTTTTTATTATTTTTTTTATTCAAAATGCTATTGTCAGACAATACAATAAGAGGATTTGCATGGTAATATGATGGCTGATGGATTTCTTGCAATAAAATCCAACAAGCTGGTTTACGAGGTGCTTTATATAGTTCTTACTTGTATTATAGGAGCAGCAAGGAGCCTGGGGATATGGCTCTGCCTTATGAAACTCTTTGCATATATGTTACAAATGGTCATGCTCTGTATATTTTCTGTCTGTTTGGGTTGGTTTGCTCTCTCTTCTCATTTACTGTGAAGTAAACACGTAGAAAGGCAACACATTTTTATGGATGTTATTCGTCGCTGTTTGTCCTGTGATACTTTGAAAAATAAAACCACATCAAAAAATACGCTTGAGCACGTCTCGGTCTTGACAGGGAAGACTCACAAAAATGGATGTCATGTCATGACTTGACATGAAGAAGGAAACTGATTTGAATAATAAAATACGGGTGTTTTTTTTCCCCCCAAAGCACTGGTTTTCACACTAATGCAAGACAGCCACATGTGCAAGCACTCAGCCCTCATTCTGCTTGCCAGTACCAGGGAAGGTGTGATAATTTTGTCATCTGTGCAGCTTGGTTTTCCTGTGTGTTAGCTTTGCTTCTAAATTAGGCTCCACGCTATTAATGGCTCAAAAAATAATGTGATAAGTCAGCTCATAATTTTAAGAGAAAGAAAACCAAAAACACCATCAGATTTAAAGGTAGTCCTGATTGTCACCTGTGCTGTATCTGCTCAACTCTGCAGATCTTTCTAAAATTTGATTTTTTGCTAAGAAGTGATGCATTTTCTCTGAAGACAATAGATTCTGATTTGCATCAGCTCATGATCTGGCTCTGGCTAACTTACATTTTGCTGTGAAGTGGTGTCTGCTTTATTTTGCTTAGAAATGTCATCCTTGTTGAATCAGATGAGTAGTATTTGGTTCTGGGAAGAGGAGGAGGTCTCTGTAAGGAGAGGGAAATAGGGGTTTGAAGCATGATCTGCTGTCTCTTACTTCCCTGCTCCAGATATGTATCTTCATGTATATAATTGCCAAGAAGGAAAGAATAACAATAGATGTAAAAAAAAAAAATGCTACAGGAGATTGTATGATTATCCCAGTAGGAAACAAATTCAAATTATGGATGAATTATGCACATAGCACTACATTTAAGAAAGTAAATTTTGGGGAATTATGAAATTGAGTGGGCCAGGTCCACTGGGAGGAAGCAGTGAAAATGAAAGGGGTTGGAAGAAGGCTGGAGGATGCTAACTGGAGCAGTAATTAAAGCAGAACAGGTCTTAGTTCCTTTTGGAAAAAATGGAAATTAAATAAAAAAGTAAATAAAGCCTGAAGAAGAAGAAAATCCATGAGAGAGGAGAGTGACATTTCACAGGGGAGTACGTGAGAGTTGAAAGAGAAAGCAAGCACTGGGAGCTGAGGAAAGTTGACAGGGAAATTGGGGAAGCAACGCAATAAAAGGCTTCGCTAGTTGAAAAGCAGAGTGAAACAAGGGCGAGCAAAATGGGGAATTTCAGCATCACGTTCGGAGCAGCTGTTGGAGCTGCCAGGCTGTGCCTCAAACACCCGATCCCGTAGCAACCCACTGTGCTCACTCAAACTGCCTCCAAAAATCCAATTTTGTCCCATCTCTTTAATGGTTGAAGGAGATGGTGAAGGAGCTGGGGGGCATAAGTGATCTCCTGCTTTGCAGGAGGGAAAGGAGAGGGTGCCGGGGACCAAACCAATATGAAGTGAGCATCCAATGGGCGGATAAGGACTTCCTGAGAAAAAATGAAGCGTTGAGGCTGCTTGCAGCAGTGTTCCTCTTGAGGGTCTTTTTCAGGGCTTAAATTTGAAAAGCTTGAGAAATAGCGTCATTAAATCAAGTGAACCTTTCTTGAGGGACTGGCCAGCAAATTATTGTGCAGTTTCTCTTTAGGATGGAGAGTTGTGCTGGTTTGGAAAGTGGAGGCAGGAAAGAAGTAGCCTTTAGTCTGGTTTTCTGCTTTTTTCACCCCCTCCTTTTTTTTTTTTTTTTAAATAAAAACCCCTCACTAATGAAGCCAGAAATTGACTTAAAAAGCAAGTGGATATTGCTGTTGAATGACACAAACCAGGATGTTCCCAGAAAGAACAGAGGATATATACAAATTATGAAGAAACTTAACCTGAAAAGTGGAAAGTGGTGAAATTTTTTGGGCCTCTCTATCACCGAGTTTCTCCTAGAGAAACATGTCATTTCCCTGTAGCCTAAGTCTGAATTTGCAATGCAGGAACCTTTCTCTAGCAGAGGTGAAAATGCCAGATGCCAACGGACAGCTGAATGTTGGAGAGGCACAAAACTTCAGCGCTAAAGATAACTTTTTTTCAAGGAGCTACGTGGAAGCAGGGACAGTGGCCTTGGGAGTGACAGCTCATGCTGTGCTTCAGTCCATGCTCTGAGAAATCCCTCAGTGCTGCCTGGAAGCACCTGGTGTTTTGCAGGTCAGGGCAGAAGCATGTTTGTTTTGCAGCAGGATGTGGAGAAAAATTGGTACAGAATGAAAACTGGAAGGAGTTTGAAGAGGAGTAAGAAGAACCGAAGCTATAGGTGAATCTGACCTGCATGTAAGAATAAAGTCTTAGTTATTTTATGACTTGTAACTAGTAAGGACAGTGTGATATGAGGCAGTAGGAGCACATATGGAAGCTACAAAACAGAATGACTGTATCATTCAGAATTAGTCCGAACAAAGCTCTTAGAGATATTCATGTGCTCCATGGGTCAGTGCTGGTAGAAAAGGGACGTGTGATCTACCAGATCTATCAGATGTCTGTTTATTTTCTTTATTATCTACAGGCACAAAGTCGCGGGTTTGCTTCCTGTTCGGTGCCCATGTGTTGCCGAGGTGGCATCCCTGGCAACAAGGAGGTTGGATTAAAACGCTCTCTAAGGCCCCTTCCAGCCTAGGCCATTCTGTGATTCTGTCATATCTTTACTCTAGGTGCCTCCTGAGCAGCCTTGGTGGGGTGGAAGGGTGCTTGGTGAGGCCAACCAGTGCCTCCCATTGCCTGGGGTGTAGCTGTAAGGGACTCTTGAGCTTTAGGGGAAAGCAGGGAAGGATGGCATCGGGAATAGGGCACCTTGAAGGCAAAACAGAGCAGCAGCTGGGTTTTGCTGTGGCCCTGTTTTTGGCAAGGCTGAGGACAAGGATAGGGCACTCCAACTCACAAGCTCTAGCAGGTGAAGCTGGGAAAATTAGAGAGACTTCCACCTCGAGCGATCTGTTCTGCTTTTCTGTCTGCTGTGTCCGTATTGTGGGAGTGTGAGCAGGGAGGGCTGAGAGCTCAGATGTGCCGCTAAATTCCCCTGAGGGTTTAGCTGCAGCAACTGAGGATGTTGTAGTTCCTACTGCCCCAAACTGTCCACCTCCTCATCTTTGCTGGTTAAGCTTTCAGGGACTGCAACTGCATTTGATCCCCAGGCAGAAGAGAAAATGTTGCAGATCACTAGCGCTGCCCTTGCCCTTTCTCTGGACGCTCTCTGCAGCCTTGGGTACCATCTGCCCCTGCACCGAGTGCTGAAATGCCTACTTGCTGTTGGGGAAACACCTCCGTACCAATTTCTCTGTGTCCTGGGAAGCCTCGGGGATTTTTGGTTCACCAAGTTACAATGCCTGCTTCTTTGGACCTCTGACTAAGCGGTATGAAATTATTGCTGTTGGGAAATAGGACTGGATGCTACAGCTTGGCTTTTAGAGATGCCACCTGCCTCTTTTTCTTATCCAAGGTGCCCTCTGTTTCTGAGGCTTCCCCAGCCGAAAGTCATAAATATTCCTAAACTTCCCCAAAAATTCCACTTTGTAGATAAAGTTCTGTAATTTTGAATTATTCACTTTTCTACTTGTGTATTTCAATAAGGTATGTTGCTTCAGTGGAAAGCATTGCTGTGCCTATATGTACATACAACATCTGTGACTGTACATGTGGATGCACATAGAGTTAACTGACATTCAAGAGTTTAGAAGTACTTAATGTTTGGTATGAATAGTGCCACTTACTGATAAAATCTTTCAAAAATTGGTATTAGAATTTAAAATGTAGACCAGATTTGGTGTTATGGGTGTGCTTCAGATCTGACTGTGAGCTGAGCAACGTATATCTGAGTAAAAAGACTTTCTTGGGAAAAAAAAAATAGCTTGACATGTATATATTGTTTAAAAAAATAATACATATAGGTAGGAGAATATAAAAAAGTAGAATTAAATCTTTCTTATAAACCAACTAAAGCCCTAATAAGATAACTGTGCAAGTAATTGATCTTCCACACGTCCAACAGTGTTGTGCTTCTTTTGATGTTTGTCTCAATTTATTCTTCACCTTTTATTTGAGTCTGCAATTAACACCTGTAATGAAAAAGAAGATGACGTGCTGTTGAGATATTCTGGTGTTAATTAAAATTATAAACAATGAGAGAAAAATAAGCAAGGAAAAGGAGGAAATAAATAATTGGGTTTGCATATTTTTTTTTTGTAATTAAGGTGGACTAAAGCATAGAGCCTGTGTTTCTAAAGAGCTCACTTCAAAATTAATCATGAAGCCTGGCCAAAAGAAGTTAGTTGAAATTCCCTCTCTTTAGGAAGGCTGGCATCTACCGTGCTCTCTTCAACAGCATTTAGGTTTGCCAGGGCCTTTTTGTAGGGCTGAATGTCATTTCTAAATGAATTACCCTAATTTACAGAAGAACAGTAGGGAAAATGAGCTCTGGCAACAATAGA
>NW_009698608.1:0-8388 GCF_000703405.1 Apaloderma vittatum | reverse complement strand
AATGGGAGCGTGATTCATCTCAGCAGAGTGAGCGTTTGGGATCGGATGCAAGTCTTATTCAGAGGAGAATAATGCAAAATGGAGAATAATGCCCAGGGTTTCTTCTGAGCAGTTTATCCACTGAGCTGCCACACGGTGCGTGATGAGAACATCACAGTGACAGAGTTAGCCCATGTCTGTGATCCTTCGGGAGCCTCGTGAGTGCTCGGGGCTATCGTTGCTCTTGCAGCCTCAGGCACTGCAATCCTTGCCTACGGCTTTCACCAAATGGGTGTTTGGCACCCAAGTATCCCTTTGGATGCCAGCCCAAATCTGTTTAGAGAATGAGAGCTGGCCTCCTGTGACATTGCTGCAGCACTTCCAAAAATTTTACCTGCCTTGTGTAAAATTGATTTTGAGGGGTTATGCAAGAATACGCTTGAAAAAGATCTGGAGAAGAGAGCAGCAGCAGTGATACGGGTGCACACAGAAAGTCGCAACCTCTACCACATCCTCCTGCATCCCATGGGGCGCTGTCAGACATAAAACAACGACAACAAAAAGCTGTCACTTACTTGGTGGTATTTGTGGGTGGTTCATCCATTATGCACAGGGTAGAAAGCTAAGAAACACCCAGAAGCTGGTTCAGCACTTTGGAATATTAAAAGGAAATGCTTTGGAGCAATATTCAATTTCTAATCAAAGTTGTTACATTTGCAGTATTAGAGAGTATGACTAATTACTTCCCCTCTAGAGAAGCTGTTATTCAAGAAGGGTCATTAATTTCCTGCTCAGTGTAGATGCCTGAACATGACATGGGAGAAAGAGATATTTCTTGGTCTCAGACATAGAATCATAGAATGGCATAGGCTGGAAGGGACCTTAGAGATCATCTAGTCTTCTAAGGCTTTCAAGATATTACCTGCACTTAGACTTTCCATGGGAATTCCCATGAAACAAGCATTCTTGAGCTGAACAGTGCTGGAAGAGGCTGTCAAGAAACCCCTGAGAGATTCCAGGACTCTGATTTTAAGTAATCTCTGCAGATTCGAACCAGTCAAGCTAGTGATGAAAACCACACTGCTTTCCCAAATTGGGCTCTCATAACTGTGTTAAAGCCTCTCAGGGGCTCAAGATCGTTACCCAGCCTTATAACTTTAAGACTCTCGAGGATCAAGAGAAATAAGCCTGATGCACACCATCTGACCCAGAATTAATTGCAGTGGATGGAAGCAGAAAATCTATTGAAGAAATGGATCTCACAGATCTGTGACTTTGGTTTTTTTCTTCCTTTTTTTCTTAGCTACTGGGTTTGTTTCTGCTTTATAATGTGTTGGCTTTTTTTGCCCACCTCTTTAAGCAGTTCTTTATGACAGAGTTTCAGCTTGTTTTCAATTTAAGTAACCAACTTCCTTCTTTTGGTGTTATGGCATCTTTCACTGAGGAATTAGACATGACTGTTGAGAATTAAACCCCTAAATTCCTTCCCTCGAGACCTATAACTTGGTGTTGAATCAATCATTACTCAGTTGAAAAATTCTTCTCCAGCGAGAGTTCAGGTAAGGACAAGAAAAATCCTCTGAACTTGAATATTTCTCACATCAGCAAGCACATTAGTCACCTAATCTTGCCAGATCTTGCTGATGAGGAAAGACATTACTGAAGAAGTAAAAAATTCTTAATCTGTAGTGTCTTAATCCTCACAGTTTGCAAGAGAAGTAGAAAGTTACTTTTTTTCCTTTTAACTTACCAAAGCCTGAGTAATACATTTCAGGTCTCTTGGAGAACTGGCATTTAAATTTAGGGTAGTTTAAGTCTAGGATCAAGGTCAGTCCTGCTGCTCCATTCTTCTTTTTAAGATAATACTTCAGCTTCAAGCATCTTAACTAGTAAGTATAGCTGTGGAAAAAAAAAAAAAAATTGTTTCCATGACATTTCAGAGCTGAGTAATTAGAGAGGAGGAGGAGGAGGAAAAAAAATAGAAAACTACAGACTTTATTGCACGTTTTTTCTCCTTATTCTTACGGACTTAATTTTGATATTTTTAATTTCTCAAACTTCAAAGTGAAGGGAAGGACAAGGATGTTGATCCCGGCTGTCCTCATAGGAGTGTTTCTGAGCGCCGCCTCTGGGAAGGCCATGGGGATTGCAGGCAGCGTGTGCTGTGCTCCAACTTTTTAGATTCAGTCAGAGTGATGCAAGGAGACCGAGAGGATTGGCCAGGTAAAGGGTGACTGCTGGACCTGACGTGCCCTTACGGATATCCTGTAATATCTTACTGGACCAACAGCTTCTTCTGGACCCCATGGATCTGGTGGAAAATGTTGCACTGATTAGCTGGAGGTTCCAGCCTCATGGTTTTGGGGCAGAAAAGCATGATGTACTGACTCCCTAGCCTGCCCCAGTGCAAAGGCAACCCAAGGCCAGCTCTGCTGAGGCTGCCTTGGGTCACTCTCGGTGAGAAATACAGTATTTTGCATCTGTGACTGCGTGCAAGTCCAAGGCTCTGATCTGTCTGTGTGCCAGATGTGCTTCATGGATGTACTTATCTAACCCAACATAAATATAAGGAAATGGTGGGAAAGAGCTGTCAGTGGCAAAGAAAAGGGGACAGATTGAGTGGGGGTCGGTAGCACTGCTGACAGCCTAGCTAAAGAGCTCATCTGCATTTCCCCCCCTGCCCTGGTTTAATACCATTTCTGAGTCCTGCCTCCAAAGGATTTCTGCTTCAGCAGAGGCAGAAGCAAGAGAGATGTTAGTTTGCTTTGCGTTGTACTCTGAGGAAAAAAAGAAAAAAAAATTAGCAAGAAAAGGGAAAGCACCTGTGAAGCTAATGCCTTTGTGCAGTATTAGGGATAATCTGGCAGGTGCTGTGTGCGAAAAACACCTCAGATAATAGAATTTGAGTTGTCTTCATGGAAGCTGCAGGGAAAACAGCCTCCGTAAAACATCATAATAATAGTAATTAGAGATTTTCACAGACTAGTTTGTCCTGTATTTGTAAAATAATAGCCTTTTCTACCTAGTCCATCAGAGAAGCAAGTTCAAATTCACATTGTTGCAGACACTGATAAGCAAAATTCATCCTGACAGCACATGGAAATTTGTTTGTGATTTCTGATCCTGGGCTGAAATCCTTCCAGGAAAGTTGCTTGCAGTTGCCATTGAGCTGACAGTGTAGCCTTGTCCTGTTCTAACAATGAAATGCAAAAAATGCCACTGGAGTGGGTTCTCCTCCTGGGTGGGCTCTAGGAAGCACAGCCTCCCTCTCAGGGCCTGGGAAGTTTTGTCGCAGCAGCAAACTGTCTCTCAAGAAGTCCTAAGTTGTTATCCCTCCTTGCCCAAAAAAGGAGGAGGAGTCCAGAAGAGAATGAAGGCCATGACCCTAGTTCTGCAGGTTAGCCAGCGTTACCTCAGAAAGTGGAGAAATTGGGTTAGCGAGGAAGGTCAGCCAGCTGAAATACACCACGTGTGGTATGGTCTTCCCCCTAAACAGTGTCTGTATGGCAGGTTTTTGTGCTGACAGAGGTTATCCCACTGGCCTTTGGGTGGGCTGGTCTCATGGGGAAATTCTGTCCCAAACGAAGCCCAAAGTAATGGCAGTGGCTGAATAAGCATAGGCACAGGGTATGAGGTGCGTGTGTACAGACTGTAGTGTGTTTCTAAACTGTCAAAACCAGCCAGTGAACACTCAACAGATTTTTTTATCTTACTCATTCAAAGACTGGAGCAGATCATTCTTGATCAGTTTTGATTTGAAATATCATCTGAGTAAAAATTCTTTTTGTGGGACAGGAGAAATCCTTCAGAATCTGGCTCATTGCTTGAAATGTGAATGCCTGATTAACTTACAAACGTCCTGAAAACTCAAGAGGTTGTGACAGAACTAAGGGAAAGGTCCCCCGCTTGACCTCTGCCCTTGCAAAGCCATCACAGACAAAATTGATATTGGCTTAAGGGAGCTGTACAGTAGTAAAATTTAATGTCAGTTCAGATTTCATCATGTCATGCCATAAAAAAAAGAATAAATCAATAAATTACTTAGATCAAATAAAAGCACAAAAAGCAACAGCTGAAAGCTGTCCAGGCATGAGCCATCTGAAGGGGAGAGGACGTAACGCAGGTATTGTTTACTTTAAATCACCATAACAGCTTCTCTTTTATTTTTCAGCAGTTGTAATCTCTGCGCTTTGCTCCTTTTGGAATAGCAATTACAGTATGTCTAATAAGAATTCATGACAGCTTAGGATCTTGCTTAATGGTGGTTGTGGGGGTTTTTTATTGATGGCAAGAGAAAAAGATATTAATACAACTTCAGATTTCCTGCCAAATCCCAGAAGAGGTTCAACCTATTAATATCAATACATATGTAAGCTGTGATACACTGGTCTGAATCGGTGGTTGTTATTGGAAGGGCTTGTAGTGGTACCTGTAGCTGTCTAACACTCTCCATCCCTTATTATTAGTCTTGCAACAAGTCTACTGTTCAAGCAGAAATTTCAGTTCCAAATGTTTACTTCAAGTTGTTGAGTCATTTTGGAGGAGGAAGGAGGTAGAGGAGGGCTCAGCAAGAATAGTCTGACGCTTTGCAAAAATAAAAACGATACCCAGTAGTGAGACTCTGCAGTGGTCCTGTTGAGTAGCGTTAGCGTTTCTGCCTTTGAGCACTAGGGCTGAGCATGACCAGTGGTGCAGGGTGTGATGTCCAGAGCGTGTCCCGTGTTGTCCCACCAGACCCACTTGGCTGATGCACACACCTCTGAGACACGTTACGCATGAGCATCACCTGTCGGGGGCCTTTCTTCTCCTCTGAGCTTGCTTTTGGGTTCAGGTACCTGTTCACCACACTCCCGTGAAGTGGGTTTGGGTAACAGCTTGCCTCAGTGTGAGGTGGCATCAGGCATCTCACATGGAAATAATCTGCTTACCCCACTTGGCTGTGTGGTAGGACACCTCCATGCTTAGCCTTGTTGCCCTGCCTGATGGACTGTCCAAGGAGAATTATTGCTGTGGCAGAAAACATCAGATATGATGAAATCCCTGACACGAGTATTTTGTTTCCTATCTGGAGCTCAGAAGTTGAGGATTCTGTTGACAAAATAAATATCGGAAGGTCAGAAGGGCAGTCAAAGCTGGGGAGGCCAGGGAAGGAGGGTGAGGCGTGCATCTCGCCATAGGAATATTTTATTATTTTGCTCATCTCAGATCTGTGGTCACTTTCTGTTGCTCACTTGGCTGAACTTCGGAGAAGAAAAACGCAAAAGCTTTCAGTGAAGCTAAAGGGGATTTAATTGTTTTTCATTTCCCCTTCTTTATGTAATTTCAAGGCTGGACTGTTTTAACAAGCCCTGGAAGCTCTGCACGCTTGCTCTGTCAGCTTGCTTCAATTTGAAGTCACACCTGCAAAAAATCAGATGCCTTTTATGTATTGAGATGCACACTTTTAAGTTCCAGGAGCAGAGCAGTAGTGCCCCAAACATCAGCTTTTTTTTGGATTCTGAACAGGTCATAAACATATATTCGGGGCCAAACCAGGTTGAATTAATGATGCAATGGCTTTTTCCGTCAGAGGATCTGAAAGCTGTGAGCTGGCTGGGCGTACTCTCCCACTTCAGGCTGAGGTATAAGGGACTCATAGCCTGCAAAATGTGGTCCCTTCAGAGCCCAGCACACAACAGCGCTGCAGGATGGCTTGTGGCACAGAGCGAGCAAAGGCTGTGCTCACACCCTATGGAAAATGCCAGGTGAATTGGCAAGGACTGAATAGGCAAAATAAACCTCCCAGCTGGCTTCATCTTAGCAGAATTACATGTTCCATAAACCGATAGAGTTGCGATTTGACCAGGGCACTGAGTCCCAGACCTCAGCTCTTGCCATATCTTACTGTTAATTGAGAAATCCCGTCTCTGGACCAACACTGCAGAGCCTGGAAAGTCTTGGGAGCTCTGAGAACAGCCTCAACAATTAGGAAAGTAGCAATAGTTAATTAAATTCCTGTGTGTACTTAAAAGCGGTAGGGAACCAAGCCAAGATAATCCTCTTCCTCAGAAAAGCAGATTTGGGTGGGATTTCCCTCTTCCAAGAGCTAATTTAAGGGGAGTCTTCCTGTACCATTTCTCTGGCTTTCTCATAACTCCACATTTTCTCCCTACTACAGCATTTCTATCTCTGCCTTCTCTAGTTTCCATAGGGGAGGTTTTCCACTTTATTTTCTGGCAGTGGTGCTGATTTCTGAAAACACTTATTATCTCCGTAGCCTCAGTCAGCCAATTTCGTGGGATATTTCTCCCCATTCTTTTGAGAAGCCGCTTAGGCAATTACAGGCAAGAGTCGGTATTTCAGTGTTTCTGCCATCATGTGTGCTCCACAACCTGCCTCTCGTACCATCAGCCCCACTTAAATGCAGCCTCAATTGTAGCTCAATTTAATTATCTGCAACACCTAAAATATGTAGCATTTCTAAGCTCAGTTTTCCAGCTCTCCTTTGAGGGGGCTTCCCTTGGAAGCTCTGCTTGAGAGGTGCATCTTTGCTTCTCTGCTGGCGACAGAAGTTTTTCCAGAGTAGGGACACAGAGAGCCAACTTTGACCAAATACCGTCAGTGAAAAACCCAATGTAACTTCTAACAGATTTATTAGCCCAAGGGGCAGTAATGTATTAAGGCAAGGACTAAAATTGTCTAATTCCACACAAAGGGAAAAGAAAATCATCTACATCTCTATGTGATAAAAATCCACTCTTGTCTTCCAAGAAGACAAGGGCAGTGACTTCATGGGGGATTTCACAGGGATCTGCCCTCCCAAACCTCTGCAGCTCCCCAGCTCGTGAGCTGCGAGCAGGCTTACAGGAAAGATGGGCAATATTGCTCTTTCTTGTTCTTGCCATCCGCAGTTGGATGCTCTTTGCTGTTCTCCTGTATATTATTCCACAGAGCATAGCAGGGGCTTTTTTTATTTTTCCCCTTCTGCTCTTTTTCCTTTTTTAAAAAAGATACTGGTGGGATGGATGTGGGGAATAGGCTCATCATATTTTCTAACCCTACTGCTGTGTTTCAGCATGAGAGAGGCTGCAGGGACTGAACTGCCTGTTTTCCACGTCTTCCTTTGGAGGGGCTGCAGTTTTTTCATTGTTTTTAACTCTGCCTGCCCTGTGTGCCATCAGGGTATTTCCTGTCATCTCCGTGTCTCTCCTTTGCATGGTGTCTCTGTTACTTGATCTCTGTGCATCTTGTGGATACTTCAGGCAATATGGAGCAGGGAGGTTTTGTAAAATTTCCAAGTGCCTCCCAAGAACAAAATCTTTCTCTTTCTTGTGTGCTTCTTGCTACTGCCTGGAGTGAGCACTGAATGTGCACTTGCCCTTTCTCAACAGGCTGAGTGCTTTCAAGTAAATAAACACGTTTCTCTTACCCGTAGTATGGCCAAGCTGCTTGTCACTCAGCACAGGATCCTAACGAACCCTGGGCAGCTGCGAATCCCTCTTTTGATCATCAGGCAGTCACTGGAAAGCTCTCCTGTGAGACATTGTGAGAGTCATCCCTGTAAATGAACAGCTGGAAAAGTGAGGAACTGCTGCTGCAGTGATGGAGGGAATGGCAGTCCTGCCTGCCTGATCCCAGAGCTGTGTTGCTTTCTCACACTGTGTAGCCATCAGTGACATAATCTTTGTAAAAACCAGCAGCGAAGAGCTGGAGGTGGCTCACGCAGCCACATCAGTGCAGCTTCACTGCGTCAGAGGAGATGCATCAGCTGAGACCCACAGCTCCTCTCTTTCAAAGGCAGGAATTAATAAAATTTCATCATTCTTGTTCATTTCAAGGGAGAGAAATGTGCAAGCAAAAGGCAGGGTGTCCTTCTTTTATTTTTTTTAAATTTTTCAATTAAGTAACAATTACCGGTCTCTTTGAACTGCCAAAGCTGTCTCTGCTGAGAATCCAGACATAAATAGCAGTATGCAGAAGGCGAAGCATAACAGGAAGAGGAAAGATCTGCAGCTCATGGTTTGCCTTACTTCACAGGGGAGCAACTCCAGCATGTTGACTGTGCAAAATGTTACGCATGTAAGCACATTGCAAATTTTGAATAACATTTACTCCTGACTATAAGCATTTGTACTTCTTTTGGAAGTTCCTTTTAGTGGATTCACCAGTTGTGTTTCAAACCCATCTCCTCTGTTAACGAAAGGACAAACTTTGCACCGCCTTTAAAGGGAATGTGAACAGTTTCTTATTCTTTTGTTCATGACAATTGCTGTTTCCCACACATAGAGACTATTTTGTCTCTCATGCAGAAATTAATTATATTTCTGTTTTGAAAAATCTGATCATGTGCAGGAAGGGGAAGAGATACTCATCAGGCTTTGTCTTCATCAGTGGCACAAAGCATCATAGAATCCTAGAATGGCCTAGGCT
>NW_009698607.1:92574-120187 GCF_000703405.1 Apaloderma vittatum | reverse complement strand
AGGTGGAGCTCTTGCCCGAGCGGGACCTGGATAGCGACGGCACGAAGATCAGCGTAAGTGGCTCAGTCCGGGCGCTGCAGCCGAGACTGTTCCACCCGTGACACCCCTCCCCATCTGCATCCCCACCCGTACCGCAAACTGAAGCGGGGAAGCGGCAGGCAGCCCCGCAGCTTCTTCCTCGCCGGCCCTGGCAGGGGTGGGTGAGGACAGCCCTGCCCCACTCAGCCTTACACCCCTGGGGATGAGGCATCGGCAAGCGAGGCCCAGGAGGCACTCGGCAGACTGTTTCCACGCCATGAAGCAGACTGCCTTAGCACTCCAAAACCGGTTTTAAGGCCGAAATTTGGGCGTGAAGCTGCACTTTCCTTCGGTGGGCTGTGCAAGTATTTAAATGGATGCTTTCCCAGGTTCATATCCGCTGACAAAAAAACAAAACTCAAAAGGTCTTTGGACAAGAAGTTTTTCTTGGGAATAATCTCTACTCTTGGCCACTGAGACTCTTTCTTAGGAAAGTGAGGGTCCAACACTAGAGATTAAACCAGAATATTGTCTCAATGAAGTTGTAATCAGCATTGTTCCAGCCTTTGTCCAAGGAAGGGATGCCTTCCTCAGCACACTCATATTCTGAGACAGCCATGGCCCCTCACCCCAGAAGAGTCAAAACCCAACTCCCTCAGCATCCCAAGAAACCTGTGGTATTGGGGGGGTCATGGAGTGGTGCTCACTGCAGTGGAAAGACACATACACTTAGCAGAGACTGCAGCATCAGTCATCCTTATGAGCCCAAAGGGGTTTTCCCTTTCTCGGACACAATCCCTTGGGAAGTGCCTTTTAGCTGCAGCCAAGGCTTTAAGTAGCAGCAAAGCTTAAAACAGCAGCAGATAGAGGTGAATCATTTCTGTTAAATCGTTTATTCTACCGCTCTTTGATGCCTACAGATAACTAACTAAGCCATTATATCAGGCCAAAATGTAGCTAGGCAGAGCTGAAGGGCATTTATAAATGAGAATTCAGATATGTTATATTAAAAATGATACATATTCTAGCCATACTTAATTTTCTTATGACATTTCTCACCATACACTGGAAACGAGTTGTGTCATGGACCCCGTAGCTTCAGTTTCGTTTGTAGACTATCTTACAAATTAGGCCCACATATGGTCTTTGCATATTATTCTGCTAGACACAGTGCTAGCAGCCTATTTATTCCTTTTCAGTACTGGCTTATTCAAAACAACCGTAGTATCCATAAGAGCTATGACACACTATAGGCTGAAAAGGTTGTCCCATCTTTCAAGTAACATTGACAGCCTAAACACATCAGTTAAAAATGTAGCCTTCCTTTTTTTCTTTATTGAAGGCACACAAAGAGTTTCCATTTGTACTGCTGGAAAGTATCTTCATAAAGAGAAAAGCAAACTTTAAAGTTTGCTTTTAAAGTAGTACTTTAAAGAAATAGTAAAATACACTAAATGTGGTTTTAAACTGTGCTGAAATACACCACTTCTATTGGTTTTAAATGATAATCAGTTATAAACTGAAAACATGCATACATGACTGTAATAATTTCTAAATTTCAAATGCAAAACCTAAAACAAATTCTGTTTTTCATTAGTGCTGTGCAACACTGTTAACTTTGCAGATATTACATGGGAGAACATGAAGACAGAATATGATCTACGGATCTTCTTTCTGTTTCTGTGAAACTTCTTTAATCCTTTTGCTGAATATGAGCTGCTCAGTAGAGACATATTATTGAATATAGTTTAAATAACTATCCAGCACTTTCTATGTAATTAATATTGTATACATTATGCCTGAAAGTATGCAATCCATACTCTTTACTCAGTTTGCCAAGTATAAGTTCAGAGTTGGATACAACAACACAGTTTGTAAAGCCCTCGCAGTATCTTATAACAATAATGTATTCACAAGTATTGCTTTTCAATTTATCAAGCAGACAGAATAGATGCTTCACCAACACTAGCAGCTACAGCATACTAAGCTATCAGAAGCAATGTGTTGTATAATCACCAGTAACATGTGCCTGGTTTCAATCTAGCACTTCTCCATTTTTGTGATCTACCATATATTCACAGTAAATCTCTAATCTTTCCTCATTGCCCGTCATTGATATGACACAAAGCAACATTTGCATCTGTGTTTATGTAATGGATGCAAAACAAGTTTAGCAATTCTTCAAAGCTCAGCTTTTCTGTCCCACTGAATCTCTTTTAACTAGCTTCCTGTGGGGCAACATATATAAATCCAGATAGAGAGTAATAGCCAATTAATTAAATATAAATTCTTTAAAATGATGAAAGTACAGAAAAGAATCTGTGTTACCTTTCCTAATGCATCTTAATACCTATCACACATTTCTGGATGCATAATTTACAAATGTGTTTTAATTACGCTAGACAAAAATATGTTATGCTTCCCCTAGATATTAAAATACAGTTACAAATAAATCATGAGTCTTTAGCTGACAACTTTTAAAACTAACTTGAAAATTTGCTGCAGAAATGATATATGACTTTTAATAATTACACACTTAAATAAGTGAGACAAAAGGAACTACCTGGCACAAGACATCTTGTTATGGCTAACAAACAAAAATACTGAAGGTTTGGACATGCATGAAGGAGGCAAATTGAATGTCAAATACATCGTTTCAATGTAATGAAGACTAAAAGCTAATCTAATAAATTGTTATTAAATAAGTTTTAATATTAGCAAACTTTCAAAAAAATTTAGCGCACTAGTTCAAAAACTGAATTATTCAATAAAGCCAACTAACTGGAAATGTTTAACCAGCAACATGCACAGATAGATTTAGGTAGGTAAACTAATTAAGAATGTTCATGATCTCAAGCAATTAATTGGAATGAGTATGGTACTTTGCATTGTTTGTCTGAGACCAAGTAGCATTTCAGAGCAAATCACCTAAACAATTTTGGAAGGAAGATGTCAGACAACATCATAGATACAAATAATCATACTCATCATTGACACAACTTCCCTGCAGTAAGCACAGTCACACCACTGATAAATTTGGCACTTGACTTCTCTGGACAGGCTCTACATTGATATAGTCTTCCCAGAGAAAGGATGATACCTGACAACATATTTGTTTGTTTTTCCTGGCAAATTTGCAGACAGTTAAAGTACAAGGGAATGACATCTCCCACAAGCTGCAGATTTCCAAAGTGAGGAAAAAGGATGAAGGCTTGTATGAGTGCAGGGTAACCGATGCCAACTATGGAGACCTTCAGGAATACAAGGCCCAAGCATTTCTCAAAGTCAATGCTAACAGCCACTCTCGGCGAATGCAAGCCTTCGAGGCGTCTCCAATGTGGTTGCAAGACATGAAACCTCGCAAAAACATCTCAGCAGCTGTTCCAAGCAGCATCCACAACTCTGCCAATCAGCGTGTGCGTGCCACCTCCAGCCCTGAAGCAGCAGCCAAAATCCCCAAACAAAGTCCACAATCAGGTATGGTAAAGCATTTTGAGCTTTAATTTGATTGCTTACCAGCATGTAAAAGGAGGCTAACTCAACAAGGTAACCAGGAATTGTGACTAGGAAGAGTATGGTGCTCATTTGTACTTCCTTCTTTCTGGCTCTATTCCTCCTGCTATCTCCTTCCTTCCTAAAAGCTGAAGAATAAGTTTCTGGGCAGAAGAAGCAAAAAACCTTAAATTCCTGTACATGGATTTGATCTCTACTGGTTTTATCCACCTAAGGTTAGCTCTCTAATTGAAGCTTAGCTTTTCCTGTAGTGTGTGTGGAGAGAGAAGGGCATGTCAGTGAATGACTCATCTAATTTTAAAATGGTTGGACATGATAAATTAAATACAACACCCATCCAGAAATGTTTCTTCCTAAATTAATTTACGTCAGCCACCTGACTTCTGTACCTCTAGCATTTGGTGAAATTAACCTACTTTTATTATCAATCCTATTTTCATAAGGAACTTGTCTAAATCTAAGCAGATCTTAGATGCACCAGATTGTTTCTCTGTTGCATTGGCTTTAGAAAGACCGTGGGTTTGTCAGAGAATGTGGTTTTGTCTTCTTCAGCTGCTTGACCATTGACTTTGAATCAAGCATTAAAATGGCAATGCCTCAATTGTCTGTCCCCTAGAAATGAACATACTGCATATTTTGTTTGGGAGATTTGTACAGCACTGTATAAATAACCTATAAGCAATATAAGTCTGCATTTTCTACTTTGGTACAGTAAAATTCACAGTTATGCAAAGGCATATGAATATTCAGGAGGTGCAGCTGTTGACCACTGTATGATGGCAACAGAGGGACAGACAGGGTTGAAAATTGAGTCATGATGTGAAAGATCAAAAATCCTCTGGAAAACAAACAGTGCAATTCTAAGGGCTTCTGAGTTACTTCCGTTTGTCCTGAGGGTGCAGTGTAAGGCAGGAGATCACAATGCAACTTAAAATATATAATGGAAACCTAGTTTGTTCTGATGCATCATTTTTCTGCCAGCAAATGCCATATCATCAAAACCAAAACAGGGAATACAACAAATTTCATAGCACACTTACTGTGAAATCACTTTCATCTTACAGGCCTACTACTAGAAAAAGATTTTGATAAGCAAAATAAATTTCATTATAGATTGGAGCAGTATGATTATCTATATGAAAATTCTTACTGCAGTTGGAAAAGATGATGCAGATACTACCACCATTTTACCTCCATATTTTGTTTTTTAAAAAAATATTTATTTGAAAGTTACATTCAGTTCTCTTTCCATGAAATTGAGCCACTTCCATATTTATCTCTTCCAAAAATGTTTAAGCTGTTAGAAGAAAAGAAATATTTCAATCGATTTAAAATCATTGTTTTACCATGACTAGCCTTTCAGACAAATGTGTATACTGCTCATTTTCCATTGGACTCATACATTTCAAAGTAGGAGACTTGTCCATAAAGTGAAAACTCTGGTCTCTTCATTTCTATGGTAAATTAAAATAGTCACAAGTTTATGAACTATGTAGCTACAGAGTACACTGCATTGCGGCCAAAGTGTTCACACAACAGTTAATCCACTAAATCACTTTGGATATATAATTGAATCAATAATATTGTTTATGCCTTTAGTTCAAGCAATGTCTTGGTTGTGTGTTATTATATGGAAAGGTCCCTGTTAAAAACACAAACAAAAAACAAAAACAAAAATAACCCTAAAACAACCCCCCCCACCCCAAACACAGAAAAACTTAATCTCTAATTTTTTCCATGAGCAAAGATTACTGCAGATCAAGTACAGACAATCCCAACCATAAATAATTTTTAAATTAAACAGATTCAAATGTAATTTAGTTTATTAATTCATTTGTTTTATGATGAGGCACAGATTAATGCTATATTCATCAGAGGTGAAACTCATCTAATGAAGAAAAAAAGTGCACCAAGAATCCTTATTAGGTTTCATTTCAATTTACCAGTCACTTGCTACACAGTAATGACTGGTGATATTTTTGATGAACGTTAGTTTAACTCCTAAAAACCAAGATTTCCTTTCTTTTACTTGAGAATATCTGGGCCTGATTTTCTAGCTATGGTGTGATTTGAATTTTCACTCCATTTTACACTCATTTTACACCAATAGAAATACCCATGGGAGCAAAAGGCAGTGGGGATTTTTAGCTCTATATAACTTTCAGGAGCAGCTTCAGCTGACGAAGGAAAGACATCTGTTGTGAGACCTTAGAAAATGAGAAAGGAGATATCATAGACAGTAATAGTCTTTTTACGGTGTCATCACAATCTCCTTATACTGTCAAAAAAACCCTCTTCCCTTTTTTCATGCTAGCTGTATCTGCATGCACAAGGCTGCTGTGTGATCATATTACATGTAAGCACTGAAACGAGCCCAGAACACAGAAACATGGTTGAATACAAGAAACATGGCTGAATACAAATTTGTCATTATTAACCACGTTTGCATTTGAATGACATAGAGGGTGATTGATGTTTTTCTTCATGTTAAGTAATACATTGACTTCAACAGTACTATTTGAAGAGGCATGTAATATTAACCATAGGTAATTTTATCAAATAATCTCCAATATGAGAGAACGTAGATGCACAGTTATTGGCAAGGAATGAATTTTACTGCCATGCTCACACTACTGGGAAATAAATTTACATCAGAGGGAAACATGACATGGTAAAATTTTGGGGAAACCTGTATTCAGCTATTTCTGAAGAACTTGGCTACTAGTATAAGAAAGATTGTCTCTGATTATATTAATATTTTGTCACCAAAATTTATTTTTGAAAGGTAGACAGCACTCAACTTCTTCTGTCCTGAAGCACACTGTGGAATTTCATTTATTTCTTAACAATAGATATTTAATAGGTAGTTCTAGAAAGCAGTCACTGCCATATTAAAATATCAGCATTTCCCAACTGAAGAGATATATCTGCCATTCTCCTCTTTTACTCAAAAGTAGGAATACCTTTATAACTATGAGGGAGGTATATAGCCAGGGCTGACAAAAGAAAGTGATAGGAGGTCCATTCAGCATTTTGCGCTGCTCTGAAAAATGCTATGTGAGTGTAGGAAATGTATTTGTTATGTATTCAGTACTGGAAGAA
Source organism: Apaloderma vittatum (assembly GCF_000703405.1). Lineage (NCBI taxonomy): Eukaryota > Metazoa > Chordata > Aves > Trogoniformes > Trogonidae > Apaloderma > Apaloderma vittatum. Next base: position 113,554 of record NW_009698607.1, on the reverse strand, counting down.
AGACCTAAAGACATCTCCCAAAGACAGTCTTCAGATAATGTACTGAGAAACACTAGACATCTTCCTCAAAGTCAAACAACTCGGGAAAGTAAAAGTCAAACTTAATACAGCTTGACCCTTTCCTTTCATATTCATGGGCTGCAGCAAATCACATCTTACCAGGGATCTGTGTAATTTGACAGGCTAATCTGCATATATCCAGAAAATGTCCTGTGTATGTGGAGTGACAGACATATTTTTTCCCTTTATAATTAATAACAATGTGTCTTAGTCCAAAGGTAAAAGTATAGAGTTATCAGAGAGCCTTGTAAATCTAAGTAATTTTGCAATTAACTGGGGTCCAAGAGCTGCAGTGAATTCAGGTAAACGGAAGCTAAATAATCTACAGGCTGCACTGAGTGTCACTGTTTCATGGATATAAATCTAGACAAACTCTGCTACTTGCATTCAAGTCACTCAATGTTTACAGCAACACAAAGGGCTGCAGAATTTGATGTGCTGAACATCAGCGCATCCACCAAATTCTTCTTATTCTGCCAATGCTCTCTTAAAGCACTCAAAGCCATTAGTTGCTTTTTAGACTCGAGATCAGGCTCAGAGAAGTCAAGAGGGAATATCTACAAATGGAGAAGCAATGTTAGGTCCATTTCCTGACTGCTTGTATACAGACTCTGCACATTTCGTGCAATTTTTTGTTCTTTCCTGAAATAACAAATTCAACTATTAACCTAACTACGTGCCAAAACTATTCCTGTGATGATGGCAGAGTTGCAGTGAGTGACTTGAAAAGGAGGTCAAAGGAGAAGGTGGTCCTTATCTAAAACAGAATGACTTGGATTTATGGCATCATAAATCACACTGAGAAGTTGATTGTCAGTCATGAATGCAAACAAAGAGGATGAAAACGTATGTCTTCAGTTTATTGATACTAATAAACTGATAACACTCCTTCCAGCCTTCATTTCTGTCTACAGAACTCAGGAATCTTTTATTAGCACATATTCAATTTGGAGTCTTCTAGGGTATAAAAAACATTCTGTGTTGGTTTTTTTTTGCCTTTATGTTGCATTTCCTCTCAAGACGAGATGCATCAAGATGAGATGCAACATAAAAGTGAAGGGACACAAAGTCTACTCTAACTTCCGCCAAGGCAACAGCCAACATTACTTCTTCACTGAAAGAAAGACTTTGGCTTTTGCAGCTGCTGTTTTAGAAACTCTGCGTACCCATAAAGCTGGGAGGCACCAACTATTACGGTGGTAGTTGCACAGCAAAAGTTCAAGTCACTGTTTCTTTAGGCCTACATTAAAGCAAAAACCAAAAGAGTTTTGTTCTTCTCATTCTGAACCTTATTCATCTGTTCTCAGAAATTTTTGCAAAAAGATGATGCAAGGACCATACCATTTTACATCTGTATATACTACAAATCCTCTTTTTACTTGAAACTTATATTTTGGTTCTCTATTCCTGAAATGGAACTGTTCCACTTTTTTAGCTTCTCTGAAATAATGGAATAAATTCTAACCATGTTAAGTGATGCAGCCCTTTTAGCCAGATAGTTGTTGACCTTGAAACTGTAAGCATCTTCTGAGAAGTGTTAATCCGCTTAAAGTAACTTCATTGACAAAGGAATGTCTTAATAGTAGCTAACCCTCCTTTTTTTTTTTTTTAGCCCAGGATTTCTCATGCAGAATGTATTCATTACTGCCTTATGTTTCATTCAAAAAACACACATCTTAATTTCTTATATGTGTGTACTTACTGATATAACCATATGCATAGAGGTATTTAAACTTCTGTTCCTAGTGCTTTGTCCAGCTGAACCCAGCAGTAAACAAACTGTTTTCAGTGGATCTGAAGTTCTAATTCCTGTCACAAAAAAATCTGCATTTTGTAACCATCTCTCACTGCCATTGTAGGTAGCTGATACTACACCACTGTCACCTTTCTATTAATTTTTATTCCTCTTACAAAAATACAGGTTTAGGAACTAAGAAGAAAAATCGTTTGCCAAACAATATCTGATAAATTTTGTTGTTCCACAGGTTCTAGCAGTTGCTCAATTGCACATGCCTGTGCCAGACTGAGTACTGCATATGCTTAGTTTCAAGCATAACCTTTCTGAAATCAGAGATTTTATTTTCATCCTTAGTTATGCACATGGTTAAGCACTAATATTGAATCATAGAAGAAAATCATGGTCTTCTCAGTTTCATTGAGATAAACCTGGATTCTGTCCTTAGATTTATGAGATCTCCACTGTAACACATGTTCCTTTAAAGGTGATGGTGTTTGGAATGACATGTTAAATGACTCTACCTAATCACAAACAATCAGAAAACAGGGGTAAGAGGGAATTTGAGAAAGCAGGTAATGGCAGATTAGAAACAGCCTACAACAGGAAAGCCATCTCCACGACAGATTTTTTTTTTTTATTATTCGAACATAGCCTGGAGTACTCTTGCACAGTTGCTTTTTCAGATACTGTACAGCTCATATGCATGAAAACATGAAAAATTTTCTTTCGATGCTGCCAGACATATTTGCCTCCTATGAAGCCAAACCAGAAACAGTGAGGACAGACACAGCAGGAAATAATACATAAAGTTTAAGAAACTCATTTTGCCCTTTCTCCATCTACATTATTGTTTATCTACACACATGAGTACTGAGATTTGTCCTGAACTTTTATTAATCTTACCAGTATATTATGGTATCCACCTGCTATTGCAGTTCATATACATTTAATCGTGTCCCTTTCTTTTAGCTATTTAAAAATAAATCTTTCAAACTCAACTCACCTTTACAACAAAACTGATATATAAAGATCTGGAAGGGGACACCACAGGAGTTCTGAGTAGCAGAATCACAGTAATTCTGTTCTGCATACCTGATATATTCTTTGATAATTAACCGTGGGAAAGATTTCAGATGGGCCACGCAGTAAAGAAAGGAAGAAAAGAGGAAGCAAAGAAAAATGTGTGGGGAAAAAGCTGTTTATGGGCTTTTTGTCACCTCGCTCAAATTGCTTTTCATTGCTACACAATCAGGCAGCTGGCACTGGGGTCATCAGTGATTACAACATACGTGACCGGGCCTGCTCTTGAAATAGCTGATGGGATTTCCTTGTTTCGGAACACAACTCATTTGTTACTTGAAACACATATAGCAAAGCAGAGGACATTTTCACTTGTTTCAAGTGAGAAGCAGAAAGTTTCCCACCTATGGTGCTCCATTTCATTATGAAAAATCTTTCCATCACTTAAAATTTAAAATAATGGGTAGGTTTATTATTATTATTATTATTTTGTTGGAATGGATACAACTCTGTTGAAGCCAGAAGAATGACATTCATTTAAAACAGAAAAAAAATTGGCCCAGGCATAATGATGAAGGTGAATAATCTTCTACTCATAAGTGAGAGTGAATTATAAGAAGAATCTGAGCTTTATCCAGCTTGTACCACCTAAAGAAGTTTAGTACAGTGATGTTGTCTAGGAGCAGAATGAAGGGAAGGAAAACATCTGAAAACAGCTATTTTCAGCTCATTAAGATTCAAGGGAAAGGGGAGACATTCTTGTTGGTGGGTTTTGTTGCTTCAAGGGGTTGTGATTTTTCTTTAACTTCGACCACGTTCTTTCTAGTCTTTCTCTGAAAACCTAGGCCAGACTAGGTTTTCAAAGCTCAACAGTCAGCATTTTCTTATTGTCTAGAAAAGGATTTTCCATTTGATTAAATAATTCATGATCTTCAAAGATATTCCAGATGCATAACCTTCTTTGCAGCTACAGTAATAATCAATTAATCCCACTTTGCTGATGATAAAGCTAGATGTCATTTGAAGAGCACCTGATGATCCTTCCATGAGCCTTGTGAAGAGGACATTCTGCTCCAAATCCTTCATTTTACCTCATCCTAAGGAAGTTGCCATCACACCTTTTAGCAGTGCAACTTGCTGTCTGTGTGTGGGTGTTCCAGTTTGATCCACCTCACTGAAGTTTGTTACCCCACCTCTTGACAAATGTCACCATCTGGGAACAAAACTGCCTAGTATGCTGAGAATAATAAAAATGTGAAAGTTAACAGCCACAACCAGCATTCCTAGTGCTTCAAACGTATAATCTGTGTGTTCATCAATAACAACAAAAATAAAGATAACAAATCTGGCTGCTAATTCTGCTGCCCCTCCTGTTTCTACTGCTGTTATTCCTGCAGCTGCTGCTGTTGCCTGTGACACTGACTGAGGCTTTTGGCCACCAATTCACAGTCACAGGGCTATAATGACTATAAAAGTGACTTCTCCATGACTGCAGAATATGGTGTGTCTATCTCCAGTTCATTCTGTGAAGTTGAAAAAAGAGTTAAAAGAGTTAAAAGATGCCTTCCTCAAGAAGCAATAATAAATCACTTATGAAGCCAAGAACCAGCAGTATGTCTCACAGAGAGCTAGATATTCAGATGGTGTGAAACCCTTTAGTAGAACAATACTATTTGAGAACATGGCTATATAGCGTTGTGCCTGCCTGAAACTCTGCCAAAATAACAGGTAAATTATCTATTTTGTACTCTGTTGAATTACTCACGTGCATACAATAAGTACTGGTTAGTGACCATCTTATATCTGAAGAGTCTTTGAATAACTATGACTGCTATTTCATGATTATGATTGAGCCCACATCCCAGAACTGTAATGAAAAAGAGAAGTAGAAAAATTCAACAATATAGATTGTGAAAGATGATAGAATTAATACAGGATACAGTGCAAATACTTCAAGCTTCATTCTCGCAGTCCACCATCTTTGAGCTAGCGCACTGTGGTTGTAGGGGTGATAACGTTGGCCTGTTTTATTTATATCACAGTAATAGCAAGGATGAAGACTTTGACTTGTGAATTCTGATTTAGCTCTTTCAGTTTAAAATGTTGCTAGCCAATGTCTCTGTCTTGCCCCAATTAGAAGTCATTGTCCCAAACCTGGATGGCAGAAGGAAACAGGTTCCTGCTCCTCAGCTTTCCCAGTTCACAGTGCTGAGCATCAAATTAAGCTTCTATGAGAGCTGATAAACTCAAACATTGGGTTGTTCAATTGAGACAGATGGATTGATGGCATGGGGTTTGCTTGTATCACTGCTACTACTGGGCGTTTAATTGCCATAAGAGGGGGAGGTAGAAAGATGGAGGCACTGTCATCTTAAACTGCTCCAGCTAAAACCATTAAGATCTTGTGAGTCATAGCCCTTACACAGAAGTACGTTCTGTTACTCAGAGACATTGTTCTAATCTCTATAACAACTGTATTATCCACCAGGCAAACGAAGGATCAGAAGAATGATTCTTGTCTCAAAAGACTTACCATCAAGGAATCAGGCAGAAGGAAATGGACTCATCCAGTCGGATGGGTACAGATAGATGGGAGCTGAGTTCCATGAAAATAGCTTTTACATAAATGATATAAATAGGAGATCAGGTTGACTGTAAGTCAAACATAAGCCTAAGGAGTGTCAGATTTGAAAAGCGAGAAAACGGATTGAGTATCTCATGCTAAAATATTTACAAAGAATGATAATTTTCCTTCTTTCTGTGTTATAATAACCTCCATTGTATATGTTTTTCTTGGAATGACACTGCTGTTGGAGATGATAGAGTAATATTAAATATCATCCCACTTAAGATTTTTTTCTAATGTATGAAAGGATGAATAGGATGCAAAAAGCTCAGGAGGAAAAAGACCAGTACAATTGTGGTTTTCTTCAAATAAAATTCTTCTTGTAACTTTATGGCATCCTTCAGAAATGGTGCTGTTAAAAGTTTAATTGCAGTGTAGCATATCAAATAGACACACATTTATATATATTACAAAAATGCTGAGCAATTTGTGACGGAGCCAGGTTTAGATACAGCAGCGGAAGCTAGTCACTGACAAGGGAGTTAATTCAGAAAGAATTTTTGTTAACAGCCTAAGGTCCTGCCTTCAGAATGAGGCCTAAATATATACAAGTAAATGAATGAGGATGGGTTACCACAGGACAGCCACAAAAATCTTGCATTTGCTTTGGAAACAGCCATTTTATAAAGAAATGTAGAAATGCACTGGTTTCTATTTTTTTTTCTGTCACCTACTAAAAAGTCTAAGACTTTTCACATCCATCGTTTTCAGGGACAGGATGAGAGAGAAAGGTGCCCAGTGCTGATAAAGGCAGTCATAAAGCATGCTGCCAGTGGGTCTCAAACAAGATCAGTTAACCAATTTAGGGCCTGCACTTGCTTGAGCTTGTCCCTCATCCCCTCAGTTTTTAACTGTTGCAATGGGCACTGGACATTGGAGAGCTCTTCACATTAGTTTTATTTAAATAGCTAACATTGGTGTTTCACAGGCCATTTGAAGCACTTCTCTTAGCAACCCTTTTCCAAAAAGTACTTTTGCACTGAAATAGAAACAGCTGAAGTCAATGTATTACTTATACAAGCAAAGAGATATTCAATGTAAAGGAAAAAAACCAAACAAACAAAAAAACCCCTCACAAACAGAAAAACATTTAAAACTTTTCAGGCTCAAACATCAGGTAAAGGGAGGAAGAGAATTAGAGTATTTGCTAAAAATGGCTGATGCCTGCACATTTGTGACGGAGAGCCCCGGGTAGGCGGAATGTCATTCTCCTGAGAAAAGAAAGTCAGCCAAGAAAGTTTAAGCATCAAGACAAAAAAGCTTCCACAATATAATAAATATATAGTGATGGAAGTAGTCATAGTTGTATAGCCACTAAACAATTCAGAGACATAAAGAACTCACTCTATCCTTGGATGAACACATGAAATTTGAGGTAGCTGAGCACAAAAAAATGTTTTAAGCTGCTAGAAGGAGGAATATGCTTCTGGGTATGTTGAAAGCTGAAAGCTTTGTGCCTTGGGTTCAAAAATCATTTTGACTCTGACACGCTCTAACCCACATATGACCTACAGAGACTATTCATCTACACTTCATTTCACCTAATAGGTATCTAATTTACTGCTACTTTACTACTCTATCTTGTTTATGGGAGTACCACATGAAAATGCTAGGGAAATTAAAATTTCATAAGCTGAATTTTTGAATGGGATAGTCTGTCCAGGTAGCTAGGCTCATTTTTGTACCAGAACAACCTAAATAAATTTCCAAGAAACATAAGCATTTGAGCAAAACTTAGGATCACTGCTACAGAAATTAATAACACTCATGAAACCAATGCAAAACTGTATCAAAATTTGCTAATCATCATGTAGTCCTGAACTACTTATTAACACAATTTCAACAAAGCTCAATATGAAAACAGAAGGAAATGCACTGATGAGAATAGAAGTTGTGAATTACAGGATAAAGGACATAGGAGAGAAAAAATTATACTAGAGGTGGATTAAGGCAACTGAACTATCCAGTTCATCTTCACGAAAAACTGTGTTCGAACTCAGCAATGATTTCTGGTTATCTACAAGAGAACAGTAGAAAAATCTATAAATGTTGATACACTTCACATTTCAGTTACTTCTTTAGGGATCTATCTCACACCTCCCTCCTGCCTGCTGATGGGGTCAGAACATTTTGATGATCTCATTCACATCTTTGAGAATTACATTAGAGATCATTTTAGCTTCTTCACAGTGCATGACAGCCCAATTAGGAAGCCTGGTTCTAGTCAAGGAATTAAAGTATGAGAGAGAAACAAGAACACAGCTTGAAGAATTGAAAAGAAAGCCATGAAACTCAGATATGTTGCAGAGGATGAATGAGATTTAAATGTTTCCCTAGGTATGGGTTGATGTAAGAGATTATATAGAAAGTGGCCTGAATGTAAAATCCCATGTTTGTTAACAGCAGTGTACCCATAATTCTACTTCTGTCCATCTTGACATTGTGAAATTGCAGAAGGAATTCTAAGTCCTACTCTTCTTTCTAACTCCCTTCATACTGTGATCTATTGTCCTTTAATAGATTTATTCCAGCTTGTTTTGGACCACTGCCTGAAGAGAAGTATCAGTTTACAATATGCTGCCTATAGTTGAAATCTCCACAGGTTTTTGCTCTCCCAAGTATTTCCACCTTAAGTTTGCATTAGAATGTGCCTTTAGGTGTATCTGGCAGCAAGTGAAAGGCTGCAACTGTCCTTAACCCAGAAAGAGCTCCAGGAGTTACTGTGGTTCAAACTTCTGGCAGAATTCTCTCCTCTACTCTTGGCTGGAAAGTTGTCACTTCCTTTTGCCCCAAGACAGGATTGAACATCTCTGTTTGCATGAGCACCTTACCTAGTGAAGTTGGGGAATAACCATCCACCTAGGATCCCATCCCTCTTCCTCACCTGCTCTTCTGTGAATCACTGGCGGAAAAGGACACACAGCAGATCAACAGAGCTACACACTGAGTACGAAGTCTAAGTAGACTTCAGAAAAAATCAATAAATAGCCTATTATAAATTACCATGAATTTTGAAACAGAAGTGGTGTTTTTTTAAAAAAAAAAAATCAGAAACCCGTAACTTTTCTTCTGGCATGTAAGATGAATTCATTTGCCCTGTATGATATGTTTGCCCAAGACACTGATGAACAATTCACACTATTTTAGGCTGACTACTGTACAGCCAATGGAGAAAGATGGACTGGAAGCCTAAGAAAGTATCTACATTAGGAGGCTTGGATACGATACTTACTGCTCATCTTCTGTCATTCAGTTCCCCAGAATCAAACACCGGTGATTGAACCTTAAAAGACACATGAGCAGTAATTACAGGCCCCTGAGGGGGAAACTGGTAAGCCAGAGAGGAAGATTCTACTTATTTAAAACATACGTGAAGCATATTCAAATAAAACTTCACGTAAAATCAACTTGGTTTCACCCATCTTTATGTATGTAAAACTGCAAATGTTTTCCAATAAATCTTAGTTCATTAATAACCCCAATAAAATTAAGGCAGATATTTCACAAGCTTTTACATTACATGGAAATAGGGCAAATTTATAATTTCATGTGGTTTAAACTCGGGCTGACAAGAAGGCTATTTCAAATCTAACGCTATAAAGCAAAGCTGAATGTTGCAAAAAAAGGAAACCGGGCACTTAAATATGGAAAATATCAGCATAAATTCTTGAAAAATGAAACTTTCAAGGTTTTAACACCCCTATGATTTCAGAAATCAATATTACAACAAAATTAACTCATACTCAGCATAAGCTGAATGTACATCTCCCATATACACAGGGTTATTTTGGCATCATGTAATGATACTTCTGTGTGACTGGCTGTATTTCTCTTGTACTGGTCAGCACAAAACCAGGACTCCGTCATTAGTCTTCTCTTGTGATTAGTGGCTTACTAATTAAAGGAACTCAAGGAAAATTAAACTCAAGGATACCCTCACTAAACTTCTAAGTTGAAGTCACGGATTTGTTCTGTATTTTATATGATGATATGCTACTCATTGTAAGCATTATCTGTAAGAATACAGTTTTCAGAGGCTCTGGCAGGTATTGAGGCTCAGCATGCTGGAGACTATTACATCCCAGAGTAACTATTTTTCTGATCAGTTAGGGTTTACTAACAATCTATAATTTCTGCAGGCTTTGTTTTATACTTAGAGGCTCTAAAAATAATCTCATTAACAGAACAGAATTGATATTTAGCTATTTAGTCCATATACTGTGAGTCATGTAATAGGGTTCTGCATTTGTGACAGAGATTATTTTATGATTTTAAACCCTAAGATCGCAATTATTCATTACTACTGTTTTTCTCTGTTTTACTAGCACTTAAGTAAACCACACATTGAATAAATCACAGTTTCAAATTGTTTAATAGCATGAACTACTCTATCATGGTGTTGCACAGAAACTTATGAACATATGCTTTTGGCAATACAACATTTGTATTGAGTATTTCATGGACATTTGCATGTATGTCAGTGGCAGGAAACGAGACAACACATGGCATGTACATCTTACAGGATGAGTTTAACAAGATCCCAGTGGCTGATAGGTCAAAAAGTGAGAATCCCTCACGCACATGTCAAATAGAGTTTAGCTAATAGTGTAGAAATAATGCATGCACACATACTACCATTCTTCTTCCAGGTTACTGTCTTTGAGGGTAATATAACTGTAGTCCAGCTTTGCCCAGTGTCCTTAACCTGCAGTGAAATCTCTTTTAGCTCTCATGATGTTAGTTAGAAAACACTGTTAGAAACAGCGGAGCCAGATTCACAGATTTTTACTTACATTACTGTGCTCAGAGTTCTGGTAATACTATTTAAGACCTAATCAGAACTGTATACCCAAAACACATCTGCATGAAAACTCTGAATTTGGGTACTTTGCATTTTCAAGACATCTGGATTTGGATTCTGATCTGTACTCCAACTTAAGCCTAAAACCAGTGAAAGCAAATCTCTGATTTGGACATGCTATGTCTTTTAGATTCGTGGGCAAAATGGAAATTTCTATCTAGTTCTGGTCACTAATCCTTTATTTAGATTAAAAAAAAATAATAGTATATGAGCAAATACAACAGAATAGAAAAGGAAAGCAATCTAAAAACACTGGGTTTGGTTTTGCTACCTTATTATTCTATGTCTGCAGCTTTCGTACTTCCAAAATCTAAAGAAATACTTGGGTTTATGAGAGAACAAATACAGTACTTTTGTATATTTCCAGAAAAGAAAAAAAAAAAGAAAGAAAGCTAAGTGTCTTTAAAACTCCAATTGTATTTCACAAAGAATCACTGAAAAGATGAGAGTGCACCTAACAGTCATATGTCACTGCATATTGCAAGTCAATTTTATTGGGGATATTTTACTGAAAATTTATCAGTTTGGATTAGACATCATTTTGGAAACTATTAAGCCAGTAATAGAGACTTGATATGACATAATCAGTTCTCAGAACCATGCAGAGTACACTGTTATGTCAGAGATTTCCAACAATTCTAACAGTCTCTCTCTTCACCTAGAGGCAGAAATTGTTTTAGTTGTTTTCCCTAAACTTTTCTCATGTGTTCAGTATTGATTTAGATTGTACTTACTGCATGTATTATGACCTAAATCCCTTGCAAGATAAACAAACTTGCTGTAGAACACGCATGTAGAACATGTGATATGAAAATTATATGCAACTGAACATTATAAATAAAAACAGCTAATTTTGGGATCTACAGATTGTCACAATGAAAAAAAGAGAAAAAAAATGGTACTTTGCCTGCATATGTTATGGTGCTTCTTCTCCCACTGTGAAATAGTTCATCAAACCTATTTTCTATTATATTGTTTCTCTTCACATATTACAGCTTTCAAATCCTCAAATTATAATGCCATTGTTAAAAAAGCCCTTTTAAAAATATCCATGAGACTCTTCTGAGTATTTATCCTTGTTGGCATTGTACATATTTTGTGCAGAGGAAATGGATCTCCGAAGACCTCTTTAGAATTGTCTTGAGCAATGCATTTCTCTAGTTCAATCAAAAGAAAAAAAAATTAAATAAAATCAGTGAAAATCGTTCAATACATCACGAAATGATCTAACACTAACACAGATTCTAACTAAGTTCTGCTAAATTAGTCAGGGAAAGAAGAGACTTTATAAAATCTGTCAGATGACAAATTTTACACCTTATATAAAAGAGAGAGCAACATTATGCAGCTATAAAGCCAGAACCAGAAATTGAACTCAGCCCTTGGGCACAAACTTGCAAATACTGCCTGTATGAGAAGAACCCACAGTAAGAAGTTAAAGCAAATTTGCTTGTGTGTTTGCTCGTTCCTAATACAGAACAAGTGTTCTGAGGAGCCCAGCAAACTACCGCAGTGTAGGGTGGCATGATCAGATGGGCGAGAGAAAATTAGGCTTCCCACCCCTGCGTACGTTCAGTAGGAACTAGCCTAAGAATTCCCTTGAACTTCTTTGAAAAGTCCTAATAATGTCTTTGAGACATGTTTCCATTTAAAAGTTAATATTCATTTAGAAATTCAGTTCACACATGGATAATTGAAATATCCTTGTTACTTAGAAGCTCTTGTATGTGACAGAGGACTAAGTCTTTTATAGCAACTACTATGTATGTATGCAATGTCTCATACTATGTATTTACAAAAGGAAGCAGTGTTCAGAGATCTGGGATTTAGTTTAATCCTCATGTACAAGGCGAAAAACTTGATAAAGACAGGAACAGAAATACGTCTTGCTATACTTAGGAACAGTTAGCAGGCACAGAAAAGTGTTTATTGATAAAAATTTCAAAACTTTAAGAAATTAGCATTTGCCTTGAGTTCTTTTTGCTTTCACTGTATATATTCTTGATGAAAAGATAAATGTGCATTTTTGGGATTGCAGTGGAATCCAGCATTCAGTTTAATATTAAATTATTCACAAAAAAAGCTTATGCATGATTAATAGATTTTTTAAAAATAACCAGTTATTAAAAGTCCAACATGATTATGGATGGCTTACAACACCGTTAGTACTTTGTTATAGAGCTGGTGCCTGTTAACATCAGTAACATTCATCCTTTCCAAGTATACAACACAGATAGAAAATCTATTAATCATGCATTAACCTGTTATAATTGGAACCGTTATTTATAGTGTAATGAAATTAAGTTTATGGTTTTCACCTCAAATAACATATTTCACATTCTGAATGTAATTCTTCACAACACAGGGATTTATCAAGCACTGAAACTTGGTATATAGGACACCTAAACACTCATGTCGTTTAATTAGTCTAGTTCTGAATGTTTTTATTCTGATAACATACTTAAAATATAAAGTCATGCCTTTAGAAATAGTGATGTGTGCCATTGTTTTCATAGCTTTTTAAAAAGAAAAAGAGATCTGGGAAAATATAATTTCTCAAAAATAAATACTCCACACTTTTTAGCATTCTGTTTCCCTCTTGTAAATAGCACAGTAATTTGCCAATATCTCCACTGTTTTACAAGAAAACACTAGATGACTTTTGTTTTTATCAGTCAGTGATGTGATGATGGAAATGGTTTTGTAAGAGCACTCTGAGGTGGAAGGTGTTTGGGTTTTTTTTTCCTCTTGCTATATGGTTTCACTGGATAACTTGGTTTAAAAAGACAAGAATCAAAAGCAAAGCAAAACAAAAACTTTCCTGGGACTGAAATACTTTGTATGTGTTGTTATTTGCAGTGCATGCCAAGACATTCATGGGCACCAGAGCCAACCTGGCGAGCTAATTAAATATATAAATGTATGTGTTTAAAACAGCCTTATAAGGAGCATTGGAAATCTGCAAGATGAGCGAATATCTTATAACTTCTTCCGCAGGTGCGAGGATAGCTACAAGCCATGGACTTTCTGTCCTGCTTCTTGTTTGTGGCTTTGTGAAGGGTGCTTTGCTTTAATCTAAAAGTGCTGACTTTTTCCAATATCACTTTCTCTTCTTAAAGCAAAGAGCAAATCGCCTGTAAAATCCACGGAGCGGACAGCAAAGTTGACCCTAACCTCCAACCACCACTCTGCACCCAATGTACTCTAAATCTCTACACAAGGAGCACCTTCTTCAGGAAGTACAAACAAAAATACTAAATAAAATAAATAAATAAATAAATATTATAAAAAGAAGAGGATACCACATGTTTTCTTGATATATCTTATTTTCTTTGGCGTATCACTGATCTTTTCTTTGGAGAGAACTGGTGTGATGTAATCAAACGTTTTGTAACAGCAAGACCTAGTTTCCTTTTCTCTCGGCAAGGAGAAGCCTCATCCTTGACTTCTCAGGGGTTGGCCTGCGAGTCATCAGTATTACAGAATTAACCATGGATGACATTTGGTTTCCTACGCTGAAAGAACCATTCCAGCCTGGAAGCAAACAGAGGCCAAATAATGAAACAAAACAAAGTGATTTAACATCGACCCAAATAAAACACCCCACAACTTTATCAAAAAGTCTGGGGGTTTTTTTGTTTTTGTTTTTGGGATTTTTTTTGCATGAGGAATAGAGAGGAGAATAGAAATTCTACAAAGAAGTTAAGCAGATTAGAGGATGTTGTTTCTGGAAAACAGATTAGGATATTTTTCTTTTGTTTATAGGGGGTTTTTTGTTATTCTTTTTCCCTTGTGGGTTTTTTTCCCATGTCTTTTTTTGTTTGCGTCTTGTTCAATGGTGGCAATTACTGACTTAGGCCAACCCCTGATGATTGCGTGGAGGTTTATATATATACATCTCTTTTCTGTGTGTGTGCGTTCTATATTTCAGTGTGTTTTCTCTAATTTTGCAACTCCTGTATATGCAAAACTAACTTAAATTCTGTATATTGCTTACAGTCTGTGTGATATAACTTCAGCGTAGACATACTTTGGTCCTTATGCAAGCCAGTTTTTAATATTATCTATATGTCGTGCCACCAAGAGACATCTTTATTTCCTTTTTTGACAAAGCATCACTTTTTAATTTGTAATTCAGTGTGGATTTTGTAATACGTTCCTTCACTTCCACTGGTTTGACCCTTTCAGCCCTCTGTTTACTCTGTAAATGCATATTAAAATTTGTTATGGTCTCTAGACAATGAATTATTTTAGTTTTGTGTATGTTGTGTTCAAGTTCATATACTGAAAGCTCTTTTAATTTGTGATGTTTATAGAGGATGAAGTGATTTGAACACTAGAGAATGTAAAATGCAGATTTGAAGTCAAATACTGCGTGTGAAGGAAGATTAAAAGGGGAAAACAGACAAATAAAACAGAACATGGCTTAAAGGGTATTCTTTTGGTAAAGAATTTTAGAAAAGTGAATTTGTTACACTAATGAACTATATTCACATCACAGTTCCTTCTACATGGCCAAAGAAGTGTCTGTCTTTGCATTTCTCTGGAAGTGGATTGTCTTTACTCATTGATATTCTTAATTAAAATACTTTATATCTGTGAACTGAACATGAGAATTTTGCTATTGAATGAAGTAATATGCATTACATGAATTACATTCATTAATGCAGGAAGGAAAAATTGCTACCATTTGCAGCTGCAATCAGGAAGGTCTTTTTTTCTTGTTCCCCTCCCACTGAAGCTGAACAATCCACACCCTTTCTTTTATCAGCACAGACAATCATGTATACCACATGCTTATTATGATCTATTTACAGCAGCATTAAGTAGCTGCAGTGTGGTCAGCTGTGTAATTTCTCCGCATTCTGAAAGTGATGTAGAAAGAAGTAAAAAAAAAATGTTTAATATCTCACCAGTCTATGGCCTACAGGTCTAACATTTTATTTCAAGATGCCCCTAAGTCTGAAGTCTTCCTCCATTAATGTCATAGGAGAAAGAACAAATAGTAGCATAGAATCAAAGGGTAACACACTAATGTGTTGGAAGAGGATAACATATTTGTGGAAATCCCATTTCCCTTAACCATACATTCTGTACTATAAGCTTGACTGGGAATAATCAGTCTTTCTTTGGCTTTAGAAAAGTCGTTGCAGTAATAAAGAGATTAGAATTTTAGTCTAATACAGAAAAATCAGGAGTAGCTGTTAGGAGAAAAAGGGAAAAAGTTCTTTTATTTCAGCATAAAATTAATGACCCACTAGGAATATTATGTATTGAAAAGATTTTTCTCCATATTAATAGTTTATCAGCCTACTGACAAAGAAAATAGAAATGGTCCCCATAAAAGAGTTCTGAATCAAAACCAGTATTGTGGAGTAAAGAGGAAATAAATAAAAAAAGAGACAGAGCTTTTTGAAATCTCATTTTCTGAACTACCTATGGAACCAAACCTACAGAGCTCTGGAGGAAAGGCTACAGTTTCCCTGTGAAATAGATATCTATGACTGGATGCTGTGAGAAACTCTTGTGTGGAGTTTGGAAACCTCAGTTTCCATTGGTCTCAACAGGAATCAAATGTTTAACGTAATGTGTTTCATATGTTTACTGTATACATATATCTTGTATGAATATTCCATGTATGCACATAGTCATATAGACAATCTGCAGTGACATATGGCATTTTTCGGAAGTGGTTTAGCCTCACGTTGTTAAAGTTAGCCTCTGATTACTCTGTTAAACTGATATTGTGTTTTGCTTTATGCTGTTAGCTGCTTAGATATAAATCACCATGTACTAGGAAATAAGATTAAAGAACCAGCTGAAATTAAAAGCAGAATTCTAGACCACTCGGACTACTGTGATACGACAACTCAGAAGACATTACCAAGGAAAGTGCTGTATTGTGATCTGCTTTTGTTTTTCAACAGTGTCAGCAAAAAATGTTCAGAGAAATCTGTAGGACTTTTGAAAAGCTTCTAAATGTCACATGAGATACTGAGGGCTTACAGTAGTTGCCCTCCTTCACCCCTCCCTAAGATAATAAACTCAGGTTCTTCAGATGAGGTTAGTCCAGCCCTTCTGGTTCCTGATCGAGAGTCTAGCTTTTACAGGTTCTGTCAATCTGTGTGGATGCAGCAGCAGCATCTCCTGACAGGAGAAAATACTGCATTTCTGAATTCTAGGCTGTGTCTTAACAGCCATTCTTCAAATCAGGAACCTGCCTGAAGCCCCAAGAAATTATCAAAATAGAAGTTAAGCTGCAGCAGCCCCCCTCTTTTTCCTAAGAATTTACTTATGAATAATATTTGCTATAGGAATGGAACTACTGCTATTTTCTGTCTTGGACCAGTTCTAGTTTGGATTTAACATTAATAGAGAAAAAAAAATGGCTTAATTATATCCTTAAAAGCTCCATTGAGTTACGTATCTAAAAGGGCACCTTGCATCTAGCAGTGGCAAAATCTCTCAAAACCTAATGTCCTTAACTTTAATACAAAAATATTCTACTCTTGAGGTGGTCACTTACACAAGTGCTTTTTACTTGGTGTCCCTAAGGCCTCATTGCAGATGTGTCTTTCTTCAGGTTGTTCCACTAGTTTTTGGTTTTAATAGAAAAATAAACTTGTATGAGTATGAAACACTTCTTCATTTCAAGGTATATGCCATCTACATATTGGACATCTAAGATTCAGATGGCTGCTGGGCCACCCTGTCCAAACCATACTTCTGCCAGGAAATATTGGACCAGGTGATTCTTGAGGTCTCTTTCAACCTGCTATTCCATGATTCTCTAATTCATACAGCTCAGACACTTTGAGATGTTGTTTTGTGAAGCTAAAAGAAGCACATTCCAACTCCATTAGATGTCAATGACCACTTCTATATTACATGAAATAAAGATCTGTAGCACTTTTGTGCTTTATGGTTCAGGATTAGTACTACTTCAGAGCCTGTCCCATAAATGCATAGAATCACAGAATCATAGAATGATTTGGGTTGGAAGGGACCTCAAAGATCATCTAGTACTAACCCCCTTACCATGGCAGGGACAGCTCCCACTAGATCAGGTTGCTCAAGGCTTCATCCAACCTGGACTTGAACATTTCCAGCGATGAAGCATCCACAACTTCCATGGGCAACCTGTTCCAGTGCCTCATGACACTCTGAGTAAAGAACTTCCTTATATCTGGTCTAAACCTATGCTCTTCCAGCTTCCACCTATTATCCCTTGTTCTATCACTACAGGCCCTTGTAAAAAGTCCCTCCCCAGCCTTTTTGTAGGCTCCCTTCAGGTATTGGAAGACTGCTATAAGGTGTCCCCAGACCCTTCTCTTTCCCAGGCCGAACAAGCCTAACTCTCTCAGCCTGTCCTCACAGGAGAGATGCTGCGGCCCTCTGACCATCTTGGTAGCCCTCCTCTGGACTTGCTTCAACAGCTCCACATCTTTCTTGTGTTGGGAGCTCCAGAGCTGGACACAATATTCCAGGAGGGGTCTCACAAGGGCAGAGTAGAGGGGCAGAATCACCTGCCTTGACCTGCTGGTCACATATCTCTTGATGCAGCCCATAATATGGTTGGCTTTCTGGGCTGCAAGCACACACTGTTGGCTCATGTTGATCTTATCATCCACCAACATGGCCAAATCCTTCTCCCCAGGACTGCTCTCAATCCACTCATTGCCCAGCCTGTATCTGTGCTTGGGATTGCCTCAACCCACATGCAGGCCCTTACACTTGGCCTTGTTAAACTTCATCAGGTTGGCCTGGGCCCACCTCTCAAGCCTGTCAAGGTCCCTCTGGATGGCATCCCTTCCCTCCAGGGTGTTGACCGCACCATGCAACTTTGTGTTGTTGGCAGACTTGCTGAGGGTGCACTCAATGCCACTGTCCATGCTGTCAGCAAAGATGTTAAATAGTACTGGTCCCAGTGCTGGTCCCTGATGGGCACCACTTGTCACTGCTCTCCCCTTGGACATTGAGCCATTGACTGCAGCTCTTTGAGTGCGATCTTCCAGCCAATTCTCCTTTCCAATGATTACTAATACTTTTTTTTAATCTCTGGAACTTTATGCATGCAAGTTGTTGCATAAAATGTTTGAACTTCCTGTTCTTAATTGCCTTTTGTAGATTCTTCAAAGAAATTTATGGAGCAGAAGGGTTGCTTAGATCATAGATTTAGAAAAGCTTGGCAGACTAATTTAAGTTTCACTGTTTGATCCTCAGAACTCTTGTTAAGACAGGTACTATAAAAATTGAATGGTAAACACTGAATATATCATGAATTATTGTTAGTTCTTTTTCATTCCCAATACTGAATATTTATATTACAGCACTACCTAAAAGTAAAAATCAGAAGTAGGCATAAGCGTATGTGGCATCACAGCAGAAGCAACAGGAATGCTTGGAGGTTTATACCTATGCATGTAATTCCATGCAGCTGTGATTTAGGATCAGAACACACCCTAGAATCTGTTTTTCTTACATTAATTTTTTTAAGTATTTTTACTGAGGAAATTTCCATTGAGGAAACAGTGGCCACTGCAAAAATCTGAATAGTTGCCTAACATTTTTCACTGCTAAACATTTAACTTTTAGTTATCTCTACAGTGTTGTCATAATTTAATTCATCATTAAAAAAAAGACTGCACTGCTGCCAATCTTCAACTCCTTCCTCAACAAAAAAGGAAGAGAAGACAATTCAAATCTTTGTTATTTGCAGGATGGAACATTTGTCCATGACATTACTATTGGTAAATGTCAAATGTTGTTTACAGAGCTAAAAGCATTAAGAGCCAAGAATGGGATCAACGTACTTTGCAATATAAATTTTTAAAGGTTAATCTTCCATGATTAGCGTAAGTAAACAATGCTAAGCACAAAGTAAATTGCTTAATGCAGGTAGCCATAAATGGCTTCAGTCTTTTGTTCTGAGCTTCCTAAATATTGATTTATTTGATTTCATAGTCACAAAGTTTGCACATATATTCACATAGTTGACAGATTATACATAGTTTAGATAGTGCTTTTTATCTAAACAATACAGGAAGATGATAGCAAAGAAGAAAGTTAAAATTCATCTGTAATAATGAGTCAGAATCAGTTGGTAGAGTTACCTGCAAATAAAGAGATTTGTGCTTTTTTGAGAGCCAAATGTAATTGCAATCTTGTTTAATTTTCTCCTTTTTGTGCTACTCTTTTTTTTTTTTGTCAATGCTTCAATCTAAAAAACAAGACAATACTGTACTTCTTACTACTCACTTCTTGCAAGGTGACAGAGGACAAAATAACATTGTCTTTGTTATAAAAGAAGCTGCAGGAAAAAAAATCTTTTCATTTTACAACAATCTAAACGTTTACACTGTCCTATTACCTCAGAATAACTCTACTCATAGGTTTATGGGGAAGGAGCAACAGAGAAAGTGCTTTGTGTTTCAGCTTGACTTCCCAGCTCTAAGAGAGTTCTCAGTTAATTGTCATCCTACAGCTAAGGACAGGACTCTTCTGAAAGTTTCACAAATACAGTAATTTTCCCTGCAACTACCAGTGACAGACTGTTTGAATTTTGAAATGATAGATACTTGCAACTCAGAATACTTTTCCATTCCATAAAAATGTTATGAGGAAAGGCAACTATTAAAGCCATAAACAATTCTGGAGGAATATTGCAAACTAGTAGTCTCTCAAAAGTTTCAAAATATGAAAAGCACTTTAATTAAAAAAAAAAAAAGGCTTTTGGTGGGATTTTCTTTTAAGGTTTTATTGTAATCCACTGTTATCCATACGGCTATAAATAGTCTGGATTTGAATTCCAGCTACGTCATGCTCTACTGATAGTACTGAGGGCCTTCAGATAGGAGCAAATGAAATTTTCACCTATTGAAATGCTCCTTTCCATTGACATTACAGCTCAGATAGAGGTCTTATGTGAATATGAGACTATTTACAGTGCAAGCTCTTGAGGAAGCCAAAATGTACATAATAGACTATTAATTCCTTTCCCCTTTTTATCTGCCATGAACTTGAAAAACAAGAGACAAGATTGGGTTTGACAACTAGCTGCTGAAAATAAACTATTTCATTTAAATCTTTGAAGAAGTAAAGTCTCAAATATTCTTTATTAAAAGACTTGTATAACTATGACCTTTTAGATTATATGGGGTTTCAATTTTTAAGCGAAGTTATACATACTATATATGGCATACTTGTATATAAAATTGAGAAGGAATGAGATGCTGACTTCTTTTGTTATTTCCGATAGATTATGTTAATTGCTGCTGTTTGTTTTCAAAATCAAGTGATTTAACAGACCCTTCAAATCATCATCAACTATCTTAAAAAATAAGTGCCAAATTTTCTTATCACATGCACTATACTTCAGTATTTGGATGTTAACCAACACTGGTTCAGGATTCAAAAGTGTTGCTTATTCACCATATAGAAAAGGAAGAATTCATGCTTTATTAAAAATAAATTGTCAAAGTATTTTCTAAACTACTTCCATGTCTTTTTTTCTTTGGTGAATCGTACACAAGATATATTACTTTTGTCCCTCCATGGCAATATCTCAGTGAAGCTAAGCACTGCCATAAAACACATGGAAATGTAGATCCTAGTTGTTTCATCTACTAATTGAATTTCTGTGTAAAAGATGGAAAACAGAAGGTGGGATTCTTTC